>NW_017306939.1:663456-752630 GCF_000935625.1 Nanorana parkeri
GGGGGGGGGGGGGGGTGGCAGAAATGAAGAGGAGGGCATGGTCCCGGAAATCATAGAGGCTTCGACATTGCCTCCTGAGGGGCCCTTCATCGTTTCTTGCACCGGGGCCCTGAGGTTTCTAGTTACGCCTCTGCTGCTTGTCCTTTATATCCTGAATCCTTGCCTAAAGAACCGTACAATACAGCTTTTATCTTAGAAATGATAAACTGCTGATTATATTAACCAATGTATCATACAGGTTTCTGGCCCTCTAGATTTGATTAATATTTAAACATTTCAACTGTTGAAATCCTTTCCTTGTTTCGTTACTCATGTCTCCAGTGGGAGTTTGGCGATCTGGCTGCGCTAAATCGTCTCGCATTTCCACTTCAGCTGAATCATCTGTGTTTCCTTCCTCTATAGCAGAGTCTTAGGCCCTTGAACTTCATTCTCTTCTGGTTCACTGCCGGCATTGCACTCATTGATTCCACACTCTAATGCATTAGTAATGCATTTTACATTGACCTTCACATGAGATGACAGGAAAAGTAGACACAGGTGGAACACAAGGTACCTGCGGAATCCTAAATCTCTTTATAGATTGCCGTAATTTGGAAGGTAATGGCAACTAACTACCCTTTTTCTTTAATGTGTGCTTTAGTGAAACCTGGGCTGCATTGTATTGTACGGAATTACAGCAAGACTAGCTTTTATTTATTTTTTTCATTTTCTCTGTATAGTACCCATCACTACTACTGCTTTGTTGTTTTGAAATCTGCTAGTTTGTTTGTGACCTTTACTGAATAGTTTTTTTTATTGCTTTTGGTAAAGGATAGCTGTACTATCAGAGAGAACAGTTATACTTTTGGCCTAACTCCTTGATTAAAAGGGCCCCCCTCTACCGGGCCTAGATGTATATTTGCCTGAATGGGCCAACTTTCACCCACATTGATCCTTAGATCCTCAGAGCAAAATCTTCTGTTTCGTCTTTCAAGTGTCTATGTTAGTAAATATACAAGAGAGGATGGGGGGTTCCCTTTAGTTGGGGGGGGGTTAGGGCAAAAAAAGGTAACTGTACTTTTTAGAAACTTAAAAGCTTACTCCGAATTGCTCTCCCTGTTGCCTATTTCCTGGATAGAGAATAGATGTAAATAAAAGTAACAACATTTTTATTTAATTTAAAAGGTTGCTTTGCAGCTGTTTGTCAGAAGAATTATTTTGGCAATATATGCCTGTTGGTATGCAAAGTATACCTGTACCCATGTTCCCCATGCTGTGCATTAGTGGGGTTAGAAATTATAAAAGGCTATTGCTAATGTGCAAAGGGCAGTAACCCATAGTAACCATCATCTTTCATTTGTCTGATCTAGAGCCATTAAATGATTCATTTGCTATGGGTTTCTGTACTTTGCACATTACCTTTGCACTTCCACTGTCTCATTTCACAGGTTTTCCGAATTGGGTACAGTACATAAAAACAACGTGTACTTTATTCAAGAGATGAAGAGTCATTTATGAAAACTAGTAAAAAAGGCTTTATAGCGGTGTAGCCTGTAGCAGACAATCAGATGCTTGTGTTTATTTTCTAAGCTTGGAAAATGAAAGCTGGAATTTAATTAGTTTTCATAGTCAAGAGATCTATTCACCCTGCTCTAGTTTTCATAAAAAGAGCGCCTGCATCTCCTTACCTAAAGAATAATGCAGAACCACATTCAAGGTAGCAACTCTTCTAAAGCAATACTTTGTACATTTGCCATGGGTTTGAAGCACAGCAACGCTATAAACTTAACTCCTCTTTAGAGCTGGCTTCGCACCCATGTGTTGAGGTAACACACGTTAATGTGCAGCACATGTACAGTAGCTGGAAGTGCACCAACATGAAAATGGTCCAGGACTGGTTTTCGTGCAATAAGGTATGCTGCCAATCCATTCAAAATGAAAGGGCTTCCTTAAAGAATAAGTGCACTGTTAGACAAAGTGAACTTATTCTTCTTGGCTCTCTCACCCCTGGACTAAACGATCTCATCCTCGCCCTCCACAGATCTATACTTGCCAAGATCCAAGGGCTGCTGCTCCGGTATCCCTTGACATTCAGGAATGCAGGTCTCTTTTTTTCTGGCCATGTCCATCTCCTTGCCGGGAGGTAGCCCAAAAAAAGTCTATGGGGCTGTAATGTGCAAGTGCGGTCAAGCATCTGATCTCAGTAAGTACAGATTTGCAGGGGAGGGTGGGATTATTTAGGTCAGGGGTAGGGGACAAGGATAAGTTCACTATGTTTTAAAGTGCAGTTATTCTTTAACGCAGGGACTTTTTTTGTGGTATAATGCATGCTTTACAGAACCCACAAGTGTTAAGTTGCCCATATAGATTACACAGTTATTGGGGAAGCAGCCCAGGAGATTAAAGGAGAACTATGGGGTTAAGGCTTTTCCCCATAGTTCTCCTTAGGGTAACGGGAGGACACAAACTAGCGTCCTCCTGTCACCCTGGGCTCAGTATACTGCGAGCTGTAGCTTGCGGTATACTTAGACGCCGCAGCTGAAGCGGATCCCGACAATTGTGCCGGGATCCACCCAGCTGTGGGACTGACAGCTGGCTCTGCCTATCTAGAGGCAGAGCCAGCTGTACCCGCCCAGCCCCACCCCTGTCACGGCAGAGAGCCGTGACAGGATCGAGAGGTGAGCGAACGCCGGTATGTGTTCGCTCACCTCCCGATCTACTGAGCCGGCCTGTGAGAGTCTCATTGTCACAGGTCGGCTAGAACTATGAGGTGAGTTAAAAGCACTCACCTCATAGTTCTCCTTTAAAAGTCATCAAGCACCCATGAGCTATAAAAAGTGGGTCTTGCGTCTTTGTAGTGGTTATGGGTTATGTGGCCTGAAGTCAACATGTTCAGTCACATGACACACAGTGGTACCACGTTCTGAGCATAAGCAATCAGTCTTCATTCAACATTGCTTAAGTCTATGACTATGTGAGCACAGCAGCCCAGTGCCACAAGAGGCCCAGCACAGGCAAGGACATAGATGTCAACAGGCCCATAAAGAAGCACTGCATTAAATGTTGCATGTGGGCTGGCCATACCACTTTATCCCATAACCTTCCCCACTCTATCCAAAATCAAAACAAAACAAGTTTTGTCTAGCCAGCAGGGAAGCCCTTTTAGAATACACTTCGAGTACTTTCCATGACCCTAAGCCATGCTGAGCTATGCTGTAAATTGTCTTATCCTGGAGCTGGAAAGCAGATTGCTCCATGTGCCTCTAATCCCCAACCTCAGAGTTAGCTGTACTTTCCATTGTCCGGGTTGCCCGTTGGAGGTGGTGTTAAATTGGCAGAAGCGGCTGTATGATTGCTCCAGGAGTATGATTGTAAAGCACTCAGAAGTTGAAATGTGCCGTATAATATTGTAATTACAGAGATATTACAGTGAAATAGCGACTGTGTTTCGAAGACGTCTCATGTCAGTTGGGCTTCACTTACACAGTTTTGTCTTATCTGTTCTGTTACCGCTTGGGACTAATGTAAAACCGTTTCATGAAATGACGGACAGAAAGGAATTCAAGTTCTGGTATTATTATGTTTAATATTGGTTGATTGTAAATAGAACATGGGCTTTCAAAAGATCTCAGCTCGACAGGTATATATCCATCACTTATGGAGTTACAGTGGCCATATTTATTTAGGGGGTAAAATATAGTATACTTTGCTAGACCGACACGGGTATAACCATTGCCCCTTTCAAAAAGAGAAGAAAAAAAAAGGCCAGTATTTCTAAAATAATATTATTTTAATGGGTTTCCACAGTCATGCGACAGTGAGAAATGGGAAACTTATGGTAACCTATAGCCAACCAAAAATAATTATTTTAACTGCAGTATGCCGAATCTGGTTGTTGTGGGTTATACTCTTATCAATAATTAGAATTTGATGCAGGACTGAAACTTTGAGATGTTGTAGAAACACTTGTTAGGCAGTCAGGTTCTATTGCATGTCACTATGCTGTCTATCCAACACTGAGAGCTTACGGGTAGGAGGAGAGCACAGAGTGAGCAAAGTAATGGCTTCATCAAAATAATGAAGTTAGTTTATCATCCAGTAAGTTTGGAAGGTGACCTAGCTGTTTTACTTACTTGTAATGAAAAAAGTGAGGTGACTGGCCTTACTGAGCCATCAATTATATGAGTGCAGTACAGTACAGAAGTCGTAGTATATGAAAGCTGACACTGAAGTCATTTACTCAAACTGGTATGTGGAGCAGAGGCCCTTTTTGTTGTTCTCAGCCTTGTTCCTAACTAAAACAGTGCAGACTAAACAAAGTGAATAAAAACAAAGCAATACTTACACTTTCTGGAGCTTGTGTTGACAACATTCAGTAAAGGGGAAGGAAGTGGAGGGGTAGAATTATATTCACAAAGTTACATAACATCTAAGGATATACTCAGAGGAATAATTTGATTTAAAGCGGGTTATTATTCAAGCACCAGAACTGAGCACGGCTGCGAAAATGCTGATAACATAGATCACTGAACCGTACATGAATTCATAGCAAATGTACATATTATACCTAATATTCTATCTAATGTCTATATGTCTATTTCTGACTAGTGGCTGTGCTTTTTAAATAAAAATGTAATAATAAATACTGAACATTATCTTTGCTTTCTCTTGCTGGTGTGTTTTTCTTATTCTCGCAAAGTGGTACAGAGTGTTCAGAGTAAATATTGCTTACTTCATTCTGTTTTCTTTGCATACTTCATCCAGGCTTCTCGGCAAATATACCTGGTTGTTGCAGTGACATGTTAATGTCCCTCCTAATCTTCTGTTTATATGGACATAAAATCCCAATTATATATAATATAAATATCTTAGAAATTTCATGGATGCCAATTACATGGTAGCATTACTCACCATTACACCACATTATGATGTTCATGAATATACTGGATTGCATATGCACAAGGGTCATTAAAGTATGTATTAATAATTTACTATACTTTGTTTTATTATTGCTGCAGTGGAACTTCAAGGTAAGACTGAATAATATACATCAATGCATCATATATATGTTGATTGTCAGTTATGCATGAAAAAGACTGAGTTTGGAAATAAGTAAAAAGCGTGAACAAAGACAGGATCATTTTGGAAAACTCCTCAGTAACTCCAAAATTTCTGGAGGCTCTTAAAGGAAAATCCAAATCCCACCATTTGAAAAAAAAAGAAGAGATTGTTTGAAACCATGACAAGACTGGAGGGTATTTGCACACAAAAAGTGTCATCTCGAAAAAATATGTTTTGCTTGTGTGATTGGCTCACTGCTTTTCCTTTTGCCAGCAGCCTTCATAGAACCAGAACAACATTTTCGGGTCTCTCTAGCATTGTCCTTAAGTTGGTTATCTTTGGTGAAATACTTGCCAAAAAGTGATGGCGAGATTCAGAGATTCACTTTTTCACAACTTCAGGGCTGATTGTATGTTTATAGCAGGTAGGTTCTCCCACTTAATCAGTCTGAAGAGGTAGTTAGTATATCCCATTTTCAGAGGGCAGAAGCAGGTAAGAATCTGCAGTTCAATCTTAATTCCAGGGAGATTTGAAAGACACAAATGAATGCAGCTCGGTATGGTTTATTAAATAATGACATGCATTGTGCAATCAGTGTAAGTACCAGATATTGACTTTTATCAGCCTCTTGCGATCACCCCTACAGTAGCATTCAAATTGGAAGAAGGAGGGGCTGGACTGGGAGGCAATCAGGTGAGCTGCATGCAAATTGTTTAGACATCAATGTGCTGCTGCTCTGTCCAGTTAGTAGGCTGGGGTTGGAAAGAAGATACTACTGTATTCCTTAAAATAGAAGGAAAGGCAATACAGTCACCTATCCCCTAGGTGTGCCCTGAAATGTCAGCACTGCGGCCGCCCAGTGCTGTATACATTGCCGTGAATGTGATGCTTTGTGGCGCAGCAAAAAAGATACAGTATGTCATGTTTGGCAGTCGGTGCCATTTCTCAAATGTGACAATTGAAATGAATGGGACTGTGCCACCAACAATGTTGGTATGTGGTTGTGGCGCAGTACATCTATATTAGTATTATTATTATTATTATACAGGATTTATATAGCGCCAACAGTTTGTGCAGTGCTTTACAATATAAGGAAGGCATTACAATCACAATACAATTCAAGACAAGATGGTAAGGAGGGCCCTGCCCCCGAGGGCTTACAATCTAAAATTTGTGGACAAAGGATACATGAGGAGGTAGCTGTGTGAGGATGAATTGTTTGAGAGCGTGATGGTTCAGTGGTTAGGCTGAGGTGGGATTGGCTTCCCTGAAGAGATGAGTCTTAAGGGATTGCCTAAAGGCAGTCAGAGTTGGAGATAGACAAACAGGTTGGGGTAAAGAGTTCCAGAGAATGGGAGAGACGCTGGAGAAGTCCTGGAAGTGAGCATGGGAGGAGTTGACAAGGGAGCTGGAAAGCAGGAAATCTTTGGAAGGGCGGAGGGGATGGTTAGGGTGAGACAAGGTTTGAGATATAGTCGGGGGCAGAGTTGTGGATGGCTTTGTAAGTGGTTGTTAATGTTTTGAATTTTATCCTTTAGGCTATTGGAAGCCAGTGGAGGGATCGGCAGAGGGGGGGCTGCAGACACTGAGCGGTTGGTTAGGTGGATGATTCTAGCAGCAGCATTCATGATAGACTGAAGGATGATATCCGTTGTATTGGTAGGCCAATGAGAACCAGAACCAGAACTCAAGCTCACCTGTCGTGGCCATTATAAGGCGTCCTTACTGTCCTGGTTGTATTTTTCTTTCACATTACAATAATGGCAGCAACAGTAGTGATACTTCTGCTACAGGAAGAGAAGATGGGGAGGGATGGAGCCATATACTCTAGTAGTGGAAGTTTGCTGCAAAATACCCAAGAAATAGAAGAAGACAGCAGACAATTTAACCCAGCACCCCCCTATTATTATGGGAATATCCATTTTGGGTGGTGTTGCCTTTTACTTTTTTACTAGTATGTCATCTCTGAGGATTATCACACTCTATTCATAGCAGTGACAGAACTTAATTCCTATTTGACAGCAAAGTTCTATTTTAAGATGAATTCACTTTCCTGACAAGTTCTATATTGTAAGGCAGTACATTGAAATAACCAACTTTGTGGGGAGAAAAAAAATTATACCTTGGATGTCAGTACGCATAGACGGAGCATTATGTAGACATTGCTGCATTCCTTGGAGATAACGGTCTCTACAGTTTCCCCATGGCAACACGCAAGATTTGAACAGTGTAATTCAAGCATGAGGGAACAAGATTGGTAAAAAAGTACTATTTACAAAGTTGATAATTTCACTGCCCTGACTTGTAATGTAAAATTTGTCAAAAAGCTGAATTTATGCTTTAAATTCAGACATGTTCACAGATATATTTGCAACTGTTCACATCCATTTTATATAACTCTTTTAGATTTAGTTTACCTTTAAAGCTGAATTCTATATACACAGCTAAATCCATTGTTGAAGTGCATGTATGTCTGTCTTGTCTGCCATGAGGTTTGCAATTGTGTTGATCCAGTCTTGTGATTCAGGCATCCCATCCACACAGTACAGCCTTGTTGCTGATTCATACCAAACATGTGGTTTGAACAGTAGAGGAGCATCACCACCCTGATTAGGTGCCACTTTGCATTCTCCTCCTGTCAGCTAGCACTCAGTAGATTGACCACATTATGCAGTACAGTAGGTCCTGATTGGTTCACAGTGCTGGTCTTCCCTCTCACAGTCTGAATTCTGCTGTGCAGATTACGAAGACACATTTGGGTACTTACACTTGCTGTCGTTAAACCTCCGGGTGATGATTGTTTAACTTATTATATATAATTATATTAAACAATATTTTATGCTTGAGTATAAGAGCACCATATGCTTAAAAGAACAGCAGATGTGTAGGTAGAATCAGGCCATTACCGACTTTACCAAGATCGAGAAGACTGAAAACGTCATCACCAGTGTGTTTTTTAGGGAAACAATTGCAATTGGGTGAACAGCTTAATGGTGTTATTTGATCAGTGTTACAGCCTTGTACACTCTGGATGCAACAAGCATATTTGTCTTTCTTTGGGTGGGCTGTACCTACTGCAACTCAGTCCTAGGAGAATGACTGCTGATGTCCGCTCTGATTGCATCTGTTAGTACACATTAGCAATATTGGGCTCCTTATATGCTCTTTGTAAATTAAGCATTTAGGATTCAGTCAGGAAATGTACATCTGCTGTGTCTTGAGAGCTGCGGAGGTGGGCACGACATCAATGATCTCTGGCCCTTAAGCAAAAACAGTCATCTCTAAAAATTTGAACACACTTGGGTCATCTAGTTTCTATTGGGATCATAGCAAACGTCAACACCATAGTCATTGACCATGGTAATATAGTCTAGAAACGGCTTAGAATAGTGTATATACATCTGTCACATGATCCATTGTGTTTTCTATGGAAAGTAGAGTCTAGCATTGTATAGTCTAGCATTGTATAGTCTTGTATACATTTTGGCTGAAATAACAAACATGCAAGGAACATAATGTAAAGTTGCACAGCAACGGGCCGCAGAATGCCTTAGGGATGAATCGGATTATTTAGTTAATTAAAGCTACATGAAGCAAAAAATGAATGAGTTGTTTTTGTGTTACATTGCAACATGGTCCTTCTTTTAATTAGCATAAGCCTGCTGCTATTTCAACAAGAGTCCTACACAAAGAGTTAAACAATCCAAGGGTTTATGACGGGTCTTATGGGATGGCACTTGCTAGTAATTAAAGTTATTGTGGCTACTGAGACAAATTGGAATGACATTGATTAGCCTATACATATACGTCATGAAGCCATTTATAGTCTTTTGGCTGAAGAAAGAAGTGTTGTGTTCTGAGAGTTGAAGATGTACAATATAGTTCAATTTCCCAATCAGATGTGGAAATGTTTATATTAACTGAATGGATTCATAGTATATCATGATCAATCGCTAGAAAGTACCACTAAAACTGTTCGGCCATTTTCCTTCGTAATGGTACATTTTATTTTAGCTATGGTATTGTTAAATGGCCAGTTATAAAATGTCTTTCCTAACCTTTCAAAATGTTTCCCGGGGATATTGTTACAGAACAAGTAATTCTGTGTCTGTTGTCAGAGAAGAGCACAATGCAGACAGAAAACACCACATGTACACACTATAACATGACCACTGATTGTTATCATGTACCAGAAATGTAGCACTTCATACACACACAGAGAGACCTGCAAAAGGTCCACAGTACGTGATTAGAATACAACTGTGCTTCATAGAACCTGACCTGGCATCTGGATATGATTATTATACAAGTGTTTGACATTTATAACAGACAGAAGGACACCTATCTAACATGACCTAACCACTGGACACATTCACGATGCAGAATTATAGCACTTCATATACAGAGGAATAATTACAACTGTACCTCTTAACTTAACCACTCTTCTATATGATTTCAATGTCATTCTGCTACACATAACATGGCCTGACTATTGAGCATGATTATAATACCAGTTTTTAACACTAAAAACAGAATGCTGTACCTACTTAATATGACCTGACCACATGACCAAACTAGAATTCTGTTATAGTCTACGGATATATAGAAAACTTTACTGTGAAACCTAGCTCATCCACCAGACATTGTGTAATAATATCATTATATTTTTTATAGGCAATGGCACACCCCAGTAGGATCTGAATCTTCAGCATATTATTGGAATTATATTGTATTTCATATATTAATAGAATATCACAGCTGGAGCAGTAGACATGATATAACCTTACTGTGACCTGATCACTGAACATAACCGTTTAGTAATGCTGTTAAAATATGTCATTTTTAGTTTTAGTAGAACATGGTGTGCTGAGCCACCTTGCAGTAACTAAATCCTATTATTGAAAGTTAACTTCCAGATCATGCCCACTAAAGTATTTACACATTATGAACAAGCACAAAATGTACTTTAAAACATGCCCTCATTCACTTCCGTTTCTATAAGCATTGTGGAGCAGTGAAATCTTAACTTTTTTCTGTTGTGGGCAGATCCTGGCACCTTTTATTCACCTTTTAATGTAAACAAGCAGCAGGTGTTTCTAAGATGTTGGAAAAGTGATTTTAGGGTGATTGTTGTGACCTTTAAGGATCTTTGAGAATGAATAACTTCACATTAAAAGCAGCTAGAAAGGTCACATAGGACTTGTTTTACTGTGTGTTAGGAATATGTAGATTGCTTAATGTCCAAAGTCTGGTCACAGGTGCACTTTAAGTTAAATTCTTTTCTTCCATTCACCTTAGAGTTTCACTATTTCTGCTGCAAAGTAGATGTTTCTACTTTTGTTATATTCGACATACTAAAATATAAATCAATTAATACTAAAAGATGAATTAGGCAAGTTCACCTTCACCATTCCCTATTCCCCATCTATATCAAAATCCTATATACCATGATTTTAAATTCATGTTAATTGTTAGCATATTAAAAAATATACAATGTAGCCTATTTCTTGATTGTACCTGGAATTTGGCTTTACCTCTACAGCATGTACCTTAAAGGAGAACTATGGGGTCAGGGCTTTTCCCCATAGTTTTTCTTAGGGTAACGGGAGGACACAAACTAGCGTCCTCCAGTCACCCTTGACGCCGCAGCTAAAGCGGATCCCGACAATTATGTCTGGATCCGCCCAGCTGCGTGAGTGACAGCTTGCTCTGCCTATCTAGAGACAGAGCCAGCTGTACCGCCCCCTCCCCGTCCGTTCCGCCAGTCAGCGCTGGCAGATCGGAGCAGGGAGGGGGGAATCCAGTCCCTCACCTGTCACGGCAGAGAGCTGTGACAGGATCGAGAAGTGAGCGAACGCCGGTATGTGTTCGGGCACTTCCCGATCTACTGAGCCGACCTGTGACAGTTTCATTGTCACAGGTCGGCTAGAACTATGGGGATGAGTGAAAAGCACTCACCTCATAGTTCTCCTTTAAACTATAACATTGGTTTTAGGTGAACTGACCCTTTACATTTTATGAATACATAATCTACCCACATTATATCATCATGATAGAGTTTTGATATGCTCCATATAGACATTTGCCACTACATCTACCCAGCATGACCTAACTTCTGGATGAGATCAGAATAATTCTATTGAATTCTGTGTAGACATGAAACAGTACACCACCTTATGAACAAGATCAAAATGTAATTCTATTATATTCTTAACACAGATATTGAATACTATACTTAATGACCATTATGTTACCACTGGCTATGATCATAGTACCATTATATTTTACTCGTTAAAGACACAAGAAAAAAAACTAAATTTGCCCACCTGGCCTGACTGCTTTGCATAAGCATAGTACAATTGTATTATATGCTATAAATACATAGAACACAAGACATCTCAGTATGTCTTGTCCATTGGACTGGATCATAATACTGTGCAAACCAACATGCTCTGCCCATTGGATATTGTTATATTATAATGCTACTATATTTTTGTAAATACATAAAATTGTAGACCTTTCAACATGTACTTCCTATTGGACAAAATTGTAGTACAATTTTAACACTGTACAAGTCATAGAACACTAGACATTCCAACATGCCCCGACCATTGGATGTTATAATAGCACAATTCTATTATACTGTCTAAATACATAGTACAGTAGAAATTCATGCCATCTCCTTTCATTGAAATTGGTCATAGTATAATTCTCTTTTACTATAAATGATGAAGAACACTATACACCCAAGCATGTCCTAATCATTGGACGCGATCATAGTACAATTCCATTATACTGTTTAAAGACCTAGAACAGTAGAGATCCCAACATGTCCTGTTCATTGGACATTATCATAGAACAATTCTGTGATAAACATTCTAGCGTTTCCTAGCCTCTGGACACAATCACAATTCAGTTCTGTAAAAAGACTGAAAACTAGGCATCTGAACATATCTTGACCACTGAACACAATAACAATACAGTCTATTATACTTTGTAAGGAACAAAATACATCATAAAATATTTTGCTTATTGGACAGGATCATAAAACATTTCTATGATACAATATAAAGACGTAGAACACCAGACATCCCAACATATGCTGCCCACTGCACATGAATCCTATTATTCTCTCTATGAGCTAGAACACTAGACATCCCAACATGTCCCAACATGTATTGCACATGCTTATAATACAACTGTATTAAAGTTTCTGTTCTCTGTAAAGACATTGAAACCTATTTTAGTTTTAGTAGAACATGGTGTGCTGAGCCACCTTGCAGTAACTAAATCCTATTATTGAAAGTTAACTTCCAGATCATGCCCACTAAAGTATTTACACATTATGAACAAGCACAAAATGTACTTTAACACATGCCCTCATTCACTTCCGTTTCTATAAGCATTGTGGAGCAGTGAAATCTTAACTTTTTTCTGTTGTGGGCAGATCCTGGCACCTTTTATTCACCTTTTAATGTAAACAAGCAGCAGGTGTTTCTAAGATGTTGGAAAAGTGATTTTAGGGTGATTGTTGTGACCTTTAAGGATCTTTGAGAATGAATAACTTCACATTAAAAGCAGCTAGAAAGGTCACATAGGACTTGTTTTACTGTGTGTTAGGAATATGTAGATTGCTTAATGTCCAAAGTCTGGTCACAGGTGCACTTTAAGTTAAATTCTTTTCTTCCATTCACCTTAGAGTTTCACTATTTCTGCTGCAAAGTAGATGTTTCTACTTTTGTTATATTCGACATACTAAAATATAAATCAATTAATACTAAAAGATGAATTAGGCAAGTTCACCTTCACCATTCCCTATTCCCCATCTATATCAAAATCCTATATACCATGATTTTAAATTCATGTTAATTGTTAGCATATTAAAAAATATACAATGTAGCCTATTTCTTGATTGTACCTGGAATTTGGCTTTACCTCTACAGCATGTACCTTAAAGGAGAACTATGGGGTCAGGGCTTTTCCCCATAGTTTTTCTTAGGGTAACGGGAGGACACAAACTAGCGTCCTCCAGTCACCCTTGACGCCGCAGCTAAAGCGGATCCCGACAATTATGTCTGGATCCGCCCAGCTGCGTGAGTGACAGCTTGCTCTGCCTATCTAGAGACAGAGCCAGCTGTACCGCCCCCTCCCCGTCCGTTCCGCCAGTCAGCGCTGGCAGATCGGAGCAGGGAGGGGGGAATCCAATCCCTCACCTGTCACGGCAGAGAGCTGTGACAGGATCGAGAAGTGAGCGAACGCCGGTATGTGTTCGGGCACTTCCCGATCTACTGAGCCGACCTGTGACAGTTTCATTGTCACAGGTCGGCTAGAACTATGGGGATGAGTGAAAAGCACTCACCTCATAGTTCTCCTTTAAACTATAACATTGGTTTTAGGTGAACTGACCCTTTACATTTTATGAATACATAATCTACCCACATTATATCATCATGATAGAGTTTTGATATGCTCCATATAGACATTTGCCACTACATCTACCCAGCATGACCTAACTTCTGGATGAGATCAGAATAATTCTATTGAATTCTGTGTAGACATGAAACAGTACACCACCTTATGAACAAGATCAAAATGTAATTCTATTATATTCTTAACACAGATATTGAATACTATACTTAATGACCATTATGTTACCACTGGCTATGATCATAGTACCATTATATTTTACTCGTTAAAGACACAAGAAAAAAAACTAAATTTGCCCACCTGGCCTGACTGCTTTGCATAAGCATAGTACAATTGTATTATATGCTATAAATACATAGAACACAAGACATCTCAGTATGTCTTGTCCATTGGACTGGATCATAATACTGTGCAAACCAACATGCTCTGCCCATTGGATATTGTTATATTATAATGCTACTATATTTTTGTAAATACATAAAATTGTAGACCTTTCAACATGTACTTCCTATTGGACAAAATTGTAGTACAATTTTAACACTGTACAAGTCATAGAACACTAGACATTCCAACATGCCCCGACCATTGGATGTTATAATAGCACAATTCTATTATACTGTCTAAATACATAGTACAGTAGAAATTCATGCCATCTCCTTTCATTGAAATTGGTCATAGTATAATTCTCTTTTACTATAAATGATGAAGAACACTATACACCCAAGCATGTCCTAATCATTGGACGCGATCATAGTACAATTCCATTATACTGTTTAAAGACCTAGAACAGTAGAGATCCCAACATGTCCTGTTCATTGGACATTATCATAGAACAATTCTGTGATAAACATTCTAGCGTTTCCTAGCCTCTGGACACAATCACAATTCAGTTCTGTAAAAAGACTGAAAACTAGGCATCTGAACATATCTTGACCACTGAACACAATAACAATACAGTCTATTATACTTTGTAAGGAACAAAATACATCATAAAATATTTTGCTTATTGGACAGGATCATAAAACATTTCTATGATACAATATAAAGACGTAGAACACCAGACATCCCAACATATGCTGCCCACTGCACATGAATCCTATTATTCTCTCTATGAGCTAGAACACTAGACATCCCAACATGTCCCAACATGTATTGCACATGCTTATAATACAACTGTATTAAAGTTTCTGTTCTCTGTAAAGACATTGAAACCTAGACCTCACAACATATCTACATGGTACTTTTTGCAAGAAGATAGGGGCACCCACAAAGGTACAAACCATAATTTTATAGTGTGGAATTTCTGTTTTTGAGGGAAGAAAACCTACAATATTAGAATTAGGTGTCTGTATGATCACCTAATCATACAGCTGGTGATCAAGACCAGACTTGTATTCAAAAACTGCACAGTAGCAAATAGGATTGCATACCCTAATTTGCACTGGTACTTTATACAAGCAGTCGTAAGACTGACAGTAATCTAATCTTGATCATTTCTGTCCATGAGTAGAGCCAGTATGTGTGGCTGAGTGCTACCAGTTTCATTGTTTTAGATGTTCCCTGTTTTTTCTGGCCTTACTTGCAGCATTTTGGTGCTTCTAAAGAATGGATGCCTTCCTAGGCAAGGCATCATAAGCCCCGTTATCTCCATGCTTGTAATGTGCCCTGTCACTCTCCCTCCCCTCTTCCAACCTCCTTATCCTGAGCAAGCAGAGGCAAGCAGTTAGAAATTGATTTTATTTTAGCAGCTGGAGTGGAGCATTGATCCATTCACAGCTTTAATCCATCCTGTTCATGGCCCCGGGCCATTGAGTCTTTTCCTGTTGCCCTACAAGAACTCTATCACAGATGGGGGGGTGGGTGGGTAACGGATGCAGAGTCTCTCCGCAGTCTGTGATCCTCTCCAGCTCAGGAGCAGGAAAAGAGAACAATGAAGTTAAGTTTGTGGATTAAAGTTTATATTGATATGAAGTTTGCTCCAAACTTGGAACTCTCCAGGCTTCTGTTGTCAGGCGGTGGCATTTAAATTTTTAATCAACACAACTGTTTTTTTCTTTCCTTGGCATAATATCACAGTGTTTACAAATTGGTACAAAGTTGGCAACAAACTTAGTATCTGCAGTATAATAAACTGTGGCTATTTGAAATGGTATATTTTTATTTGATCAAACAGAATTACTGTTTGCATGGGTTTAGACAGTGGTAGTAAATTTATTTGATATAGGGGGCTCAAGTGTGGCCCCTGACATCATCAAGGGTCGCACATGAATGTAATGCTACAGAAAGCTGCCGGGCATGCAACAGGAGATGGTCAGAAAATACATGGGGATATGATTTAGGAGACCGTCATAGCTTGGATATAAAAAAGATGTTGCCAACACACAGAAGGAATGTCTTCAAGCAAACATCTCTTATTGATGCATATTGTCACAAGATTGGCAATGTTTCGGGATTGCACAGGGTCCCTTCCTCAGGCTCAGTATGACTATTGAACCAGTCGTAGATTGGAGACACATTACATGAGACAGCCAGCGATCACTGCTATTGCCTCCCCTTCACAGATCAATACTTCCATATTTGTAGTGCCTACAGCCACATTTAGTATTTCACTTAGCAAGGTCTGTTATGAAAGATTAGAAGAAATAAAATACAAAAATAAAAAGAGATAGACCGCACAGAAAAAAGTTTTCTATAGTGTGAAAGACATAAACCAAACCATGTAACTACTATAAGCCAATTGAAAGGATATTTTTCCTACACTGACTTGTGTAAACATTAGGGATGCACCGATACTGATATTAGTATCGGGGCCGATGCCGAGTATTTGGGCAAGTACTCGTATTAGCTCAAATGCTCCGATGTCTAGCCTGATGCTTCTGAAACACGCTGCCCGGCTTCCTGATTGGCCGGGAAGCCGGCTCCATGCTCTCTCGTCACCTAGTGACAAGACGCATGGGGAGGGCTTCCCTGCTAATCGGGAAGCTGGGTGGCGAGTCTTTACACGCTGCCCGGCTAATCAGGAAGCCAGGTGGCGAGTCATTACACGCTGCCTGGCTTCCTTAATGGGACTTCCGGTATCGGCGAGTACCAAAAAAAATATCGGTGCTCGACACCGAAATACCGGTTACGGTGCATCCCTAGTAAACATCATAACAGAGGGGCCCTGATGGCTCCACAATAAGTGTAAAATGACTGCAGGTTGGGCACCTGGGATGTAAAGAACTTTGTTCTCTGTTGTTTGCACAATAGGAACATAATGGTCTACCTCATAGGGGCTCGCTGGAGCTGTGCACAAATGTAGCAACTGGTCAAAATGTTTTCACTAATCATAGGACTCCAGCTAACTATAAGTTGCTTGGGTTATAGGTTACTTATGTCATCAGTACTCTTTGTATTTGCATATTATAAATATTTGACAGGGGCATACCTCATATATGTATATTTTTGTAAATTGATGGTTTGATATCTTGGGGTACCATTTGCATTAAGGTGCACCACATAGCGGCGATGTGAGCACTTGCAAAGTCTAAGTTCGAGTTAGCTCTCACAGGCCAAAAGCATGCTGGTAGGTTAATTGACCCAAACTGCCCCTACTGTTAGTGTGTGTGTGTGTGCTACTTTATGACAATGGATATGGAATAATGTGAATTGTTCAGGGCTGTCTGTAAAGTGCTGTGTAATAAGTGTAAGCTTTCAAAAAGCAAGAAAAAACTCATAAATGGCTGATCCTGCTATGTTAACACCAGAACTCTACATGATGGAGCAGGGTTTAAAGAGGAAATGCATCCTTGTAATAAAAATAAAAACCAGCTCCCTATATCGCCTGCCCGCTCAGGGTAGTCCTATTTTGGATACTCGGGGTTCAGGAGTCTGCAACTCTCCCTTTTTTTTTTCTTCCCCTTTTCTTTTTTCCCCTCTACTCTTCTTTCTTCTATAAACTAATTAAGGGTTCCAGTTTTTCTTTCTCCTTTGGTCTCCTGGTGAGGGGCGCGTATGAGCTCACCAGGGGGAACCATCATGTGCTGTCACAGCAGGCAACAACCGCGACTTTAATGTCAAGAGGAAAAATCACTAGCCCCTAGATAAAAAGCAGAGGGCCATCCTATCTTAAAGCATTATAGCTTTTGGGATTTCAATGGCTTGGATTCGCAATAAGGAGGGGGGGAGGATACAGTGATTAATCGGGGGTCCAATTGATGTATTGCTGTGTTGCATATGATTTTTGAATGAAACGTACTATTTCATTGTAAAACATTTGGAAACCAATAAAAAATTTGAAATACAAAAACCAGCTCCCCACATTCCAACAGGTTAATTACTTTTTTTTATACAAAGCATATCTTCAATGATACCTATGAATACAGAACATAAAGTATGGCAATGGTAGGTGGAGGAAGGACAGAATGGAAATGTATTTGAGTGACATGAAAGAAGACATCTCTGGCACCCATTTATCTGTGCTCCTTGGTGAGACCTACGGAGCGCACACATCTAAGGGAATGTTGGGGATATCTTGTTTCTTTGATATAACTCTACACAGAGAGCCTTGTGTTTGCAGAAGAACTTATTAGGGAACAGAAGGAAATGTGAACTGGCAGACCCCTTGATGATTATAGTACGGCTTTCAAACAGCAGAAATAGAAAGAAAAAAGCACAAACGTTGTATTAGCAAATTGTGCTTTAAAATGTTTCTCGTGGGTGGTAATGTAGAAGAATATTTATGCAGCATGTTTTAGCAAGAAAGCTATAATGCAACATACAGGTAGGTAGATGTAGAGATTGTTTTCTGGCATATCCATTAGTAAACGTTTTATGAATTCCAATCTCAATAGAATGTTGCATATCCTACAGTGAGTGGTCAGGCTCCATTTCTACAGTAAAACACATGGAATGTGATGCTATCTTCCCGACTATCAGGCTGATATATTCATTCAACTGAAGTAGCAGACCCAGAACCAATATGACAGTACTTGATGCGTACTGTGACACTGAACGTATTCTAGCCAGAAACAGCCAGGCACCCAGCATTATTCAGAAGAACAGCACCACCAGCCTACACCTTTTGTCTCAGTACAGGTTTCCTTTAATTGTCATGTTTGGCTGTTTTTGTATGGTACTATGCTGTGTTAAGCAGCTAGTTTACCTTGTATATGATATCTTATGTCTACTCCATTACTGTGATGAGACACTGTCTGCGTGTCTTTGATCTCTTCATTTAATGTCCTAGTGTTGTCTCTTAATAATCAGATACTGTACCAGTAAGACATGACACGTGTCTCACTCTCTAATTTACATTTATGCAAAGGTTTTTCCCTCATCATTTATTTTCATTTCACAGTCTTTTTTTTCTTTTTCTTTTTTTCCTTTTGGATTTTGCAGCGTGTTGTGCACATAGAAGGAAAGTGGCAGAGCAGTAACCCAGATCCATAATAATGTATGTTTCTGGGAGATACAGTAAAGGAATTTGCTGCCTGTTACAGCCCAGGGGATTAGCAGATTCCCATCACCATACAGTAAGAGATTGGTGCTCTCCCCATTCATAGGGCTCCTCATTATCTCCCATAACCGGGGACGTTTTTTCTTTCTTGTAGGCCTTCAGATTTAAGCCTGTATGCAGAACTGAATGTGTTGAAATGTTAATTTTGAAATCACTGGAGGATAGAGGTTTAAATAACCCATTTCAGATTTAATGCTAGCTACAGGCACCCACCGATATGAAAGCTACACTAGGTATCCTTCGTTAATTGATTGAATATAGGTGCGTTCGACGAACGGAGCTTAGAAAGTTTGCTTAAATCCCACCAGTGATGCGCTAAATCCATGTTGCAACTATTCTCTCGTTTGCATATTAAAATGGAGCAAGACTAACCTCAATTATAACAAGCATACCTGCCTCGCCGTCTAGGAAAAGTAGCAACCCTTAAAATTCCAGAAAACATACAGCAAAGAGAATTTACCCTAATTCTAAACTGAATCTTGGGATTGTGCATTCATAAAGCCTACCTGATCAATGTTTGCTTCCTTTTCTTTTTATTATATGTGACTTGAAGGAGACTTCCTGGTTAGTCTTGTATCGTTGTAGCCATTGATTAATGCGGACTTTAGAGTTTAGGTGATACCCTTTATTGGCTAACTTAGGTAATTTAAGATGCGAGCTGTCAGGACCCTCTACATCCCTTCGTCAGGCTTTATACAATTCGGAAAATGGTTTTAAAAGCAACATATTTCTGCCCAGTAGTTACAAAGAACAGCAAACATAAATGATCAGTTAACCTATTAGGGCTAGTTCACACCAGATGCAGTTGTGATGCAGTTCTATCAGTTTGGCTGCTGCAGCCAAAATACATCACAATGCTTTCCTATGGCATTTCTGGTGCTCTAGTCACACCAGTGCAGTCCGTTCTGATGCAGTCAGAAAAAATACTGCTTTCCCTATTTAGCAACAGATTGCAATGGAATGCATCAAACCGCATGCTAACGCACAGGAATGCACCTGAAATCCCATTTTAAGCAACAACAAAAAGCATCAATCGCGGTAAAATCATAGCTAAACTCATCACATTGCAGCTGCGCAGACGCACGCAGTTCTGGTGTGAACTAGCCCTTAAAGTAGAAATACAGACAAACATACAGTGCATACAGTATTATGTATGTTAACACGCTTCCAGCAGGAAGTTTGGGAAAGCAGTGAACAGGAAGGCTGAGGATGTTATTCATTACACATGTTTTTAAAATGTGTAATGAGTAATATTTAACTTTACTTAGGCCCACACCTATACATTCCACGAATGTGCGGCAACGCACTTAAGGTGCTATTCATTCTTATTGGCACCCTAAACGTAGCCAGAAAGGTGCATATTTTTGCTCCGCTTTCATCTAGGGATGAAACTAGTAAAGATACTGCATACTGACCTGAACCTCACAGCTGGCTGGATTCTAGACCAGTCCCTTCAGCCTGTCTCCTCCTCCGCTCTATTCTATCCTCTCCGTGATAGAATGTCCCTCACGTCTCACGTCTGATACACTGTATAGGAAGTGATGACTCACAGAACCTTAGACCGCTGGAGCGGCGGGGGAGCAAAGCTGAAGGGACACTCTAGCAGCCCGCTGGCTGCGAGGTTCAAGTGTATATATCTTTGTTATTTTCATCCTTTGTTGAAAACAAACAATTAACCCTTACAGTGTGGGCGTAGCCCCACTGCAAGGGTTAAGAAAATGTATGCCTGTAGTTCTTTAAATCGGTGTATGATTACTACATAATAATAGCCTTTAGTACTACTCTAAGGCGGACATTTCTAGCTTCTCCTTACAAAAATTCAGGTTGCTTTAATATCATGATAACCCTTTTGGCTTCAATACTTCATATCAGCGACGTATATGCAGATGACGACTTTCCTCTGACTTTCTGGATCTGCATACTTGTTCCAATGCAGCAACTCAGCAACTATTGGAATCAAATTGGGTTATCATAACAGCCAGGCAAATAGAATTTTTCATCGGATACCAGCAATGGCATCACCCTGAATATTCATATGATAGGCATTGGGACGTATGCAGCTAGATCATAGTGTTACGTAAACAATGGAAACACATTGCAAAGTCTTGCCGCCCATGCCATACAATGACCACTTTTTCAGGTACTGTTTGAATCTATGACTCTGTAGTAGGAAATAGCATGAAGTTGGCTGCTCTGAGCACCGCTCTTTGCCTGTACGTGGCAGGTAATTATTCAGAATGGCCGTGGCAAATTAGCTTTTGCATTACCCTGTTAAATTAAGTTGGGCATTGACAGACTTGTGTTACTGTCATTTATGAACTGATATGCGTCCCAAGTGGCTCTCTATTCTTCAAAACAGATATGTTTTAAATCTTGGTTTGCAGCACATGCATTCATTTGCAATTGTTACATCTGGATGTGTCCATTGCTGGGCTATTTTACTCAGTTTGTCCTGCCAAGCGGTTTTCATAATGCGTAGAGAAAGCTTTGTGCCACAGGCAGGCTTAAGGGATTATAGGATGCTGAAAAGTTATATGGGTCGGTAGCTTTTCTCCCAAGCAGTGCATCTAAAACAAAATATAGCTACTGGTAAGTAGCTAATAGCTGATTTATAGCTTTTCTGTTTTGCCCGCAGTCTACCTTTTAATAGTTCACCGTTTTACTGTGGGTTAGTTTAATATTAATACCCAACTGCAACCAAAAGGTTCTTTTTTGTTTTGTATGGTGTGGGGGCCTCTTTTTAATTGTTGCCTTTATTCCTACTGGGGAGGTTTCTTTTCAAGACAAAAAAGGTAATTTCTCGATTCGGGACACCAACAAAACATAATGTGGTAGAGTGGGAAAGGGTTTTAATTTTCAGGCTGAGTAACAACCATTCCCTCAATTTGGGGGCTTCACAGGGAAAGGAAGTTAAGGAAAGTGTCCCCAATAAAGGCATAGGTAGAAATACCAACCTCACAGTAGTGTTAACTCTTCTCCACTCTATCCTAAATTAAAAACTAGGGATGCACAGATACCAAGTACCGTACAGATACTTTTCCAGCTACTAGACTAGAGAAAAACTCAAAAGTTAGGAGGCAGCTGTCATTTTTAGGGAGCATTGGCTACAGGGGCTCCTGGGATTTGTGCATACCACAGGACTCCACAGGTCCAGGGATTAATGACTAGTAGTCCACGGTAACAGAGCTAGGCTTAGACAAAAATGACTTGCTACATACTGTAAATTGCTTTATTTTACCAAGTTAGATAAAGTGTATTTTGATGCCATTAAAAAAAGAGTTGCAGTAGGCGTGGAACTAAAATATCACTGTTCAGCAGTGATGTTTGGAACCCCATTGTTTCAAGATCCCAGAACAATGTCTGACAGTTGGGGTCCAGGTGAAGTGGCACATTGACAATTTAAATAAAATTGTAGCTATTGCCTTTTTAAATCAGGAAGGTCATTCAAAGGACAGCAGTCTATCCATACATCAGCAGGAGATAAAATCATAGTACAGCAAATGTACAGTATTTATCAAGTCACTTAAAGTGACACTAAACTCAGGCGTTAAATATTAAAAATGCATTCAAGTACCTTAACTATTAACATAAATGTAGCTTATTTGTGTATCACTCGGCTGTAGATCCTCAAATTATAACTAAAGATCGTGAGATTGTAGTCCATCACAATCGTGAACTTGGAGTGGTGACTACTTTACAACACACACGGGGACCATGGGGAACAAAAGTAGCCCCCCTCCAGAAGGAAGGACAGTGTCAGCACAAATATAGAGATGATTTGAGGATCTACAGACGAGTGATACACAAATAAGATACATTTTGTTAATAGTTGGCGAGTGATATCCAAATAAAATACATTTTTGTTAAAGGAGAACTTTGAGATGAGTGATTTACACTCACCTCATAGTTCTAGCTGACCTGTGACAATGAGACTGTCACAGGTCGGCTCAGTAGATCGGGGTGAGCGAACACATACCGGGTTCGCTAACCTCTCAATCCTGTCACGGTTCTCTGCCGTGACAGGGGGAGTGGCTGGATTCCCCGCTCCGATCTGCCAGCCCTGACTGGCGGAACGGGGGGGGGACCCATAGTTCTCCTTTAATAGTTGGGGTACTCAAATGCTTTTTTAAGATTTAACCCCTGAGTTTAGGGTCACTGTAATGTGACTGACAGATCCGCTTTGCCTTGTGCCATACATAAGCCTTCCGTCATACATAAATAAAGGTGTACAGGACATAAGATACAACCTAGATGAGGTCCCAGAATACATTTTATAGCCGGAGGTAGATTTTCAGATTACTGCTTAGACACAATGAAGGGAATTTTTCAAAACTGGAGCAGACAAAATCTGGAGCAGATGTGCATGACAACCAATCAGCTTCCCTCTCTCATTTTCAAATCTTAACTAAACAAACTGAAGAGAGAAGCTGATTGGTTGCTATGCACAGTTTTTGTCTGCTCCAGTTTTGATAAATTCCCCCCAATTAATATTTCTGAATGTTTTCTTTAGCATTGCAGATCTTCAATTTTGTGAGTTCAGGTCCACTTTAAATATTGCCATTGGGTTGACTGACCCTTTACATTTTTTACTCTTGTGGGCTCAGATAACAGTAAACAAAACTCCACCAAGCACCGCTGTGTTAAAAATAGGATGTCTGTGCTTACTGTTTATCAATAATTAACTGCAGGAGACTAAATTGGTACCTATCTATATGTGTGACTAGGAATACAACACATAAGTTATGCTGATCTGACGTTCAGCTATAAATAGACCCTTTGAGATAAATGGATGCAGAATCAATTAGGCTGCTGAATTTCTAGTTTGTGGATGTTCTCGTTTTTTCATGAGAAAAGGCATGTGGATTAGACACAGAATGATGAAGGAAAACTTTAGGAAACATTTCAGTTTTTTGTCATTAATTTCTGTCTGACAGCTTGCCTAATAGAAAATGAGCGTGCTGCGGCTCTCTAGATCAGACAAGTAGCAGATCAGCATTGACAAGTACCAGTGGAAGTATTCAGCGAAGCTGCACAATTCTGTGTCCTCAGGGGATTAGAGATGGCTACTTGGAGAAGGCTGCACAATGTGTAATAATATCCCATTCACAAAGTATATTTCTTCTTTAATCTAGCCCGAGTGTGTGAGTGGAAGCCAGCATCCACCAGTAGGATTGGGTGGGTTGAAACTATGAAAAAGTTTGGTCATAAACTAAAATGAAAACTTTCTTTAGTTTTGGACAGTGAAGAAGAATATGATCTGTTGCAATTCTTTATTTGCGTGTATACCTCAGCAGGAAAAATAACTCCCTTGTCCCACTGTTACTGTAAGTTGCATATTGAAAATCCACTGGAGGCTGCAGATTTCCAAATTATAGTGTGTCCGGATCCCTTCAGGATTCTCCATAGGAATATATATAATGCCCTCTAAAGAGGAGGTTCAGGACCAACATTCACAGCTGAAGATCTCCCTACTGGGGTCAAAGCAGTAAAACTGTAAGACCGTTAAACTCTGCTGCACACCAGACAGAGCAAATACAACAGCTTTGGTTGGAGCTCCATTATAACTGGAAGCGACTAAAAGAAGATTCATGTTATTGTATCCATATTTACCTTATGTATATTTAATTATATTGTTAATTAACTTCAAACTGTTATTTCTGTGTTGGGTAGATGTCAACGATTTGAATAATCGGGCTTTATCACAGGGATTGCACAGTAAAATCTTCAGATCTGAGTCCAACTCCAGCCATTAATCTCTGATATCACAAGGGACTCCTATTGCCACTGCTGGGATTTTATTGTAATATATATGAAGTATGCACTGAGATGTCTAGATAGAGGTATGGTATGGATTTTAAGGGGGGCACCACACATGGAAATGCATGATTATGTAAAAATGTCAAGGCCCCCCTGCCAATGCCAGAAGGCACCCCACGGGAGAAATACTGTTTTAATAAATTTGCAGGTATGCATTTTCCTAGGATTTCAAGCGTTCAGCTTTCCCTGGAGGCAGCAGTGAGGCATGGTGACGTCATCCAGGAAGCCCCGGCTTTCTGAATGCACTGGATCCTTGGGCCAAGGTGTATATACAAATGATTTTTACCCTTATATTGTTGACAGGCAGGTGTTTTTCACCGGCTCAGCCACCCTTCTTCCTGAAGTAATATGTTTTTGGGCTGTATTCACTTTATAACAAAGACATTTAAATATTGCATGCTACAGAGATGTCATGCATACACACTGTTGTGATACAGAGCAGAATACTGAATTGAACTCCGCTTATCTCATTCTTTGTCGGATAGCAGCCGTGAAAGGAAACTCATTATTATTTTATAAGGCAAACTCTCTCCTAGTGCAGTGCACACAATCCTATGGGTTCAATATTGCCACTCAGGGTCCGCTTCCCTGTAACATCATCAGAAGCATTCCTGCTTCTTTATGGGAAGAATAATATTTTCTGTGATGATTGAGTTGGAGTCGTTCACAAAGATCCTGAAAGAAAAATATGAAGCTTACAATGAGTTGAGTCCTGGTAAGGTTATTTGCTTTAAGGCAGAATACAGTGTTGCTTCCTTATTGGCGATGATACCTCCCAGTGTTCTGACAAAGGAAAGAGGGACACCTTTTAGCACAAAGAATGAGTGAAATTACACATCCACTATTTCACCCATGGTTACATGGCCAATGAAGAATTCATGCTCAATAAATGATTAGATAAGACTGCTGGAGCCTTTTTCACATTGCTTCTCCTTTATAATAGTTTTTGAAAATAACAAATGCAATAATTTAGAGGGCGGATGAAATGTTTGGTGTGATATAACACTTTTGGCAACTCTAGGGTCAGACCTCCGAAATGTGATATTTTAGTTATTACGGTCTGGTGGGCTAAGTCAGCTTCTGGAGCAAGATCTTTCTACTATAATTTCTGACTTTGCTCCTATCCAATTGGCAATGCTGGATGTCCCTTTCCACCTTGGCTTATTCCAGCTTCTACTGTTGCATTCTCTATTATATAGCAAATCCAGCATGTAGAACACACAGAACCAGAAGCTGAGCATTACACAGATTTCACCAATGGAGTCTCTGAGAGATATTGCCTAAAGGTCCTTAAGAAGCATTTGAATGTGGTGGGCTTAGGCTGTTTATGATCAGCTTTATTTACCAATATATTTGTTGCCTACATTCATAGATGGTGGTCTCTTGCTTACATAGTTACATAGTATTTGAGGTTGAAAAAAGACATTAGTCCATCAAGTCCAACCTATTAGGATCTCATTCTAGGAGTACCTGTACCCCTGTATATTGCGGTCCCTTAAGAAATCGTCCAAAAGTTTCTTGAACAATTCCACATTATTTGCTGAAATCACCGCCTGTGGCAGTGAGTTCCAGACCCTAACTGATCTTACTGTGGTTCTTCGCCCCTTGTGCTGGAATTTTTTTTTCCACCAATTTTAGGTGGTGGCCTCTAGTTTTTGTAATGCTCATAGTAATGTTTGCTTGATCTGTATATAACAAGATGGTCAGTTACCTTTTAAAAGGCAGTTTTGACTGGGGGAGTAAGTGACAGGTACTCTTCAGCAACAGCCTGAGATCTACAGGTTGCCTACTCCTGTAGAGGTTGAAGAAATTCAATTTCTCTCTGGCAAATTGCCTTCGCCGTATTGTACATTTTAAAGAAAGCATTAATCACTGTCATTAGTCAGTTGGGCTATTCAGTAGGGCTCACTCTTCTGTCCTACAATGCATTAAAGGAAGGACGCACATCTTTCAGTCAAAAGCGTGCTGGCAGACAGTACCGCCTCGTAGGACTCAGCTTGTCAATATGTTTTTATCTCCACTAACTCCAAGATCTTTTTTTCTCCTGGTTTGAAATCTGTCCTGAGATTAGACTTTGTGAAAGGAGAAAAAAAGAGGCGGGTTCAGGTTGGGTGATCTCACAACAGGGTGCTAATGGAATCGTGCTGGCGCGTGCGCGCACCTTCACGAATGAAAGTGCCTGCGTCGGCAATGATTTTTATAAGCCTAGTTTTCTAATTAAATTATTGATTTCAGTGTGGAAACTTTTACGGAAGCAGCTAATAGAGAGTCTAATTAAATGTATGTGCTTGCTTGTGCGAGAACGTTTGAGCAGGGGGGGCCTGTCAAGGGCTGTGCCTTTAACTTACACAGAGAAGGAACAGCCAGAGAGCAGAGTGGGACTCCATCTATTAAATATTAATACACCTGCAATCCTTTCAAACTGTTTGACACAGAATAATGGCAACATTGGCCTGTTTTTTTTTTTTTTAACCCAGGATTCCTGAGCTCTAATGATGTTCGGAGGAGAAGACAAAGTTCTGTATCAACCGAACAACTTTTTGGTTTATGATCAGCATACATGTAATCCTGTCAGTTTTATCCTTCTATTTATTTTTTTCTGATGAGATTCTGCTGAGGTTATTTAATATGTTTAGAATTTACATTTGTAGGAGTTATACTGATACGGCTACAGTTTGATCACCTTTGAATTGATTTGTTCCTCTTCCACATTTGATTTAAAGTTCCTCATGGGCTCCACACCCCCTGTGCATTTCTGCCCCCCCAATTTGTTTTTCCCACTCAGGGCTTGTGTCAGCAGCCTGGAACAGGTTGCTGCAGCTTATAAGGAGATCAGATGCAGGTAGAAAGGAGGCTGATTGCAGGTCAGATGCACCTGCCAATGAACTTTAAATGATCTCAGAAGCATCTTAAGGTGCCCATACACCTTACATTTATCTGCAGATTTTCTGTGGTCAGATGGAAAAAGTGCAAGAGATTGGCCCAGGTGGAGATGACTCCATCCACACAGTTAAGTGTAGATGGAGGAATCTGTTGCACCTTTTCCATCTGACCACAGAAAATCTGCAGATAATTGTAAGGTGTATGGTCAGCTTTAAACTGATGTCAAATTTACGCCAAACACCATTGCAAATAGTTGCATTTGCCCATGGATACAGGCTCTTACCTTGTCCCTTGAGCACACGTCATCTTCACCCCAGTGATTTCACCGTAGGCTCTAAAAAAAAAAGTCTTCTCACAGCTGAAGAAGTAATTATAGAAGGCACCTTATCTTACTTCCTACTGACTGCATGGCCACAATAGCTCTATATACTAGTTGATGTGGGCAGCACTATGTTGTCAGTTACAATGCTTAGGGTTAGAGCTGTGCATGTCCTGCACTGACTGTCAATGAAGAAAAGGGTCATTAGCGGTGGCCATCATTTTTTGTAAAAGTCTTACAAATAAGATACGCAACAACAACAGTATATAACATTTCCAATAATGGAAAATCAGCTCTGATATCAACTGACTTACTTTTTTTGCAAATGGGGTGAGACTTGTCTCATTTGAGTAGTGTTTGGACTCCTTAGGACAGAACCTTTCATGTCTTCAATTTTTATTCTGAAAAGTGCAGAGTTATGTAGTAGGGTGTTAGTTTCATCAAGCTTCCCCAGGTCCAGAAGCAAAATCAGGAAACTGTTCTTATTGTAATTATATAAATCTTAATTTTTATGTTTACATTTCTGGTCATCAAATAAACTTTTCTCACTTGTCATATGGCAAGGGAAGAGAACAGATTTTCTGATTTGTGCTTTACTACCTTATTTCGTAAATGAGCGCATATATTTGCATGTAAATGATTTATTGTTTATTTGGGATAGTTACAGATAGAGAAGTAAAGTTTAACAAGACTTTTTTATGTCACTAATGTAAAATATAGTTCTCACTCTCTCAAGTGGCGTTCCAAATACTTATCATTACTCACTTTGAAAAGAACCTGAGAAAAATGAGTTATGTAAATAAATAAATGAATGATGTGAGTAAAAGTAACCGATAAGTAGTGTTGTCTTCCACCATCTGCTTAAAATTAGTGCACTGCCGTACATATTGGTTCCCAATTCCTTAATTCTGCCATATTGGTTCGCCCTAATCACACCGCTAAAAAGAGGCTGCAAATGCACTGTAGAGGAAAGCTGCAAATTATTGCTTACACCCCATCGGCCAGATGCATATCCAGAACTGCTGGTGTATAGTGCAAATATAGCCTAATATTGTAGAGCCATAAACCAAGGCTTTTTAGCCATCTTTAAGGGCAGCGTATGGAAACCATGACTTCTATAGAGTAGGGTTTAGGAACCAATGGGGAAGTGTAACCATACAGGTTATGGGGAGAAGGGGCTATAATCAAAAATGGGTCATAAATTAATCATGTGTAAGGCATGAGGAATAATTATCTTATTTTTGGGATACAGTATGTGATGGAATGAGACATGTGAATACCTTCGGTTTGAAGAAGGCTCTATGTAGTGATTAGAGTGAGGGCTTTTTGATTGCTTTAGTCCAGGGATGTCCAAACTCCGGCCCTCCAGCTGTGGAGGAACTACAAATCCCATGAGGCATTGCAAGATTCTCACAGCCACAGACATGACACCCGGAGAGAGATGCATCATGGGATTTGTAGTATCACCACAGCTGGAGGGCCGGAGTTTGGACATCCCTGCTTTAGTCCCTTCTCACCAACTTCTGTATGGTTATACTGTACAGTTTCATTGAAAACAATACAACTTCATCCCCTTTTAAAGCCCTGCATAGTTATTTACTTCATAATTTCAGGATGTTACATTTTAACCCAAATTGTGTTTGTGTACTACTAATACATTACACAGCTATGTACAACCTGAATGCTTATTAGAAGCTAGTCAGATTCCAGCTGTTATTTTTCTTGTGTTGACTTTGCAATGGAGACCTGCAATCTGGTTGTTTTCCTCCTTTTTTTGGTAAATTATTTCCTATATAGAAACCTATGCAGCAAATCCTGTTTAAACATTTTCACGACCTAGATTATGTCTAATAAATCTAACCTTTAATGTCAACTGTCTTTGCAAACATTTAATTTGAATTCCAGTGCAGATGCACAATTAAAAGCGACTGAAGTCAAGGGGTCATAAAGTTTATGGCTTTCTACTGACATGACATTATCTTGTTCCAATCAAGGGAAAGGGAAAGTAGGCAGCCTGTCCTCTGGAGCAGGATGGGAAAGTAGACAGCTTGTCTTATGGAGCAGTATGGGAATTTCCATGGATTGTCTAGATCCATGTCACAATAACACAGCTCACTGATTTCCTACAGGGAACACATATTGATTGAAGTTTCATTTTGTGATTGCTTTCGTGTCCTTCAGCTTATTACTGTTATGGTTCATTATGGTAACAGTCGTAACAAATGGAATGAACTAGGCCCAATGGGACTGTTCACAAAGCGGCTGTCACAACAGATATTTTAATGAAACTAGCAGCATTTTACGTTAATTTATACCATTTGTGTAAAAAAAAACAAAAGTACTGCATTCAAAACAAGATTGATCTTAGTTTTTATTGAAGCTCTTTTGATCTCTTAACATAAGCTATTAACAATTTTCTCTCATTATTTGAAGTCGGTAAGTTGGTGCTTCTAGTATTCCCCAGAAATACTTAATATCTGCATCTGCCTTACTTTAAGCTGCGCAGATTTCATTAACAATTGGACAAAATTTGTTCAGTGGGTGGCCCTATCTGCTGCCTCCTGTTGGACATCCTTCCATTGAAAAATTGTTGGCCGAACAGCATGTGCATCCAATCAGAGCAGGCCCTGTTCAGGTATTTTGACAGCTGGCAGGGCGGACTCTCCATGGCCACTGACAGCATCATGCTGAGGAGAAGTAGTAAGGAATGTCCAACCACCTACCATTTAGAGATTTTCCATGTTTGGTGTTCCATCCACAGGCATACACTATTTTCAAGGCATTTCTATCACTTTCAGCCAGCTTTTCATAGAAATTGGTTCAATATTTGTGCCAGCACATTGGATTTATGTTACCAGTTTGGATGTGAACTGTTGGTAATTGGCTGTTTTTTTTCAGTCCGCTAAAGCTGGCCATACACCTTACAATTATCTGCGGATTTTCTGTGGTGAGATGGAAAAGGTGCAACAGATTCCTCCATCTACACTTAACTGTGTGGATGGAGTAATCTCCACCTGGGCCAATCTGTTGCACTTTTCCCATCTGACCACAGAAAATCTGCAGATAATTGTAAAGGTGCCCATACACCTTACGATTATCGTACGATTTTCGTATGCGATTGACTTTTCGGCCGATAATCGTATGTGTGCATTGCAGTGTCCGACCGACAGTACTGTACAATCGTACGACTTTTGACAGTCAAGCATGGTTGAAAACTTTCCTAGATCGTACGATTGTCGTAAGGTTGCTGGCGTTTCCGTCCGTCAAAAGTCGTACGATCTACACTGCGCTTGCGCTAACGAAAATACGGCAAATCAATTACCGCATTTGGTCCAGGTGCTTTTAGTTAATTACGGCTAAATTAATCTTGCGATCATCGGGGCAGGATGGGGCTGCCATACGAAAATTGTAAAACTATTCGATCATCGGAAGAAAAGTTTAGTCCGATAATCATAAGGTGTATGGGCAACTTAAGATGCTTCTGAGATCATTTAAAGTTCATTGGCAGGTGCATCTGACCTGCAATCAGCCTCCTTTCTACCTGCATCTGATCTCCTTATAAGCTGCAGCAACCTGTTCCAGGCTGCTGACACAAGCCCTGAGTGGGAAAAACAAATTGGGGGGGCAGAAATGCACAGGGGGTGTGGAGCCCATGAGGAACTTTAAATCAAATGTGGAAGAGGAACAAATCAATTCAAAGGTGATCAAACTGTAGCCGTATCAGTATAACTCCTACAAATGTAAATTCTAAACATATTAAATAACCTCAGCAGAATCTCATCAGAAAAAAATAAATAGAAGGATAAAACTGACAGGATTACATGTATGCTGATCATAAACCAAAAAGTTGTTCGGTTGATACAGAACTTTGTCTTCTCCTTATGGGCACCTTAAAGGAGAACTATGAGGTGAGTGCTTTTCACTCACCTCATAGTTCTAGCCGACCTGTGACAATGAGACTGTTACAGGTCGGCTCAGTAGATCGGGAGGTGAGCGAACACATACCGGCGTTCGCTCACCTCTCGATCCTGTCACGACTCTCTGCCGTGACAGGGGAGGGGCTGGATTCCCCCCTCCCCGCTCCGATCCGCCAGCGCTGACTGGTGGAACGGACGGTGGAGGGGGCGGGTACAGCTAGCTCTGCCTCTGGATAGGCAGAGGCAGCTGTCACTAAACGCAGCTGGGCGGATCTCGACATCGATGTCGGGATCCGCTCTGGCTGCGGCGTCTCAGTATACTGAGCTTAGGGTAACGGGAGGACGCTAGTTTGTGTCCTCCCGTTACCTTAAGGAGAACTATGGGGAAAAACCCTGACCCCATAGTTATCCTTTAAGGGATGACTATTATGTTGCATCGATATACTGTAGCTGTAATTGTTTTCATAAAATCACCTGATGTAAACCAGAGTATTCCGTAATACATTTTAAATAATTGCTCTAAATTTGTGCAGAAAGGAAAAGATCATTCCAAAGTACAGGTCACCCACTGAGCAAATTTTGGACGGTTCTTGGTAAAAAATGTTGCCCGGTGCTCCCCCGGCCGCCGACGCAACTCTGCCCAGTGCTCAACCATTCCTCCCCTGCCCACCGCCACAACTCTGCTCAGGCACTTCAAGACCCCAACCACCCCCCTCCCCCCGCCACCGCCTAGACTCTACACTGCAACTCTCCTCCCCACTACAGTCTGCCGTCTCCAATCCCACTGCTCTCCCCCCGCCTGTATAGGCAGAGGCAGCGGGCATCGGAAAGGGAACAGACAGACTGTCAGATGCTACTACCACTCTGAGACAGAGAGGGGAGCGGGTCAGGACAGTAAAGTGCTGCTGGATGGGTCAGGGAGGCTTGGAGGCAGTGGGTGTGTGCAATAGCCAGTCTGCTATTGGCTATTACAATTTGAAATAGCCAATAGCAAGCTTTGCTATTGCATCCACCCACTGCCTGCTGTCAATCAGCAGAGGAGGACCTAAAGGAGAGTTTGGTTATTTGATTATATTGGCTTAGAGTTTTTCAATTCAGAATATTTTAAATTGATGAAACTAATTAAGGTGTCTAATATAATGCATGCAATGATTTAAAATTTGCGATTGCAAAAAAATTGTACATGCAGTTTTATTCTTAAGTAAACTTTTAAAGGGTAACACCAGCTTACTGTATATTCCCCAAGCCTTTTAAAACCTTATTATACATAATAAATATATTTAAAAAATGGACTGTATCACTAAACACAAATGGAATAATAATTTGGTCGTAAATTTACTCTCTGACTACCACAGAATAGGCTGACAGCCAAGAATAAAGCCTATATTGAACATTTGCAATGAAGTAGCTATGGAGTGTAATTACATTGAATATCCCTGGTAAAATGTATCTGATGTTTGTTGTGACTCTTTACCCTTGTATACATTTCTGCAGAAAAATAAAGATAAGTCATTTTGTTTCTCTTTCTAGGAGAAACGTATTTATTCTCTTTATGACTATAATAAGATTTTATATGAGTGTGAGACAAAAAGGAATAGTGGAACCAGAACAAGACTGGATCTAATGATTATAAATTAAGGGCTGTTCTTTGTTTTCTGTGCTATGATCATTTGACCGCCACCAACAATTTTTATTTACTACAATGTTATAAAAAAAAAAAAAAGAATCAGCAATACGTAGCGGGTGATGTAGACATCACCATTTTATAGGGGACATACAGTTAATTTACAGGCTGTCTGATTGTCTGTGCTGGATCCAGGGCCCGGTATAGTTTCCATGGAAACATACACCTCTGCCTCATGCACAATTCATGTTGACCTTTTCATATTTTACACAGAATACTCCTCTTCCTCCTCGTCCCTCCAATTGCTGGCATAACCAGTTCCCAGCACACTGCCTTTCAAACCCTCCCCAGGAGAAAGGCTCAGGCCTTGATGCACAGGGAGAGATTGCTCTGTGGCCTCTATCCTCCCACCTTCTTGTCCTTTGAAGATTGTTCCTGTCTCATAAAAGCAGTGCCAGGGATGGCTGTAATTATTCCAGTGGGATTCTACAGCCTACACTTTAACACAAGCGCTAAGATGAGTATGGCAGAGCCAGTGGATGAAGAGGGGCGGCCATTGCCCAACTGCCTGCTCTTGCCGAATATCTTGAGGTATATTTAAATTGTCATCTTCATTGGAAGCTTTTAGTAATGAAATATTTAGTAAACACTAATTTATCACAAGCTATCAGTAAAAAGCCTTAACTATTAACAAAAATGTATCTTATCTGTGTATCACTCAGCTGTAGGTCCTCAGATCATCTCTGAATTGGTGCTGACACTGTCCTTCCTTCTGGAGGGTGGCTACTTTTGTTCCCCATGGTCCCTGCGTGTGCTGTAAAGTAGCCACCACTCCAAGCTCGCTCCCGTGATGTACTACAATCATTTATATTAAAGTTATAGTCTATCATGGGAGCGAGTGCGGAGTGGTGGCTGCTTAACAACATGCAGGGGAACAAAAAGAATCCACCCTGCAGAAGGAAGGACAGTGTCAGCATGAATTGAGTGATGATTTGAGGATCTACAGCCGAGTGATACACAAATAAGCTACATTTATGTTAATAGTTAAGATACTTGAATGCATTTTTTAGATATAACTCCTGAGTTTAGCGTCACTGTAAGTTAGTTCACTGCAGCAAATTGCCATTTTTGAAAGGAGACAACTCCAGCCTCATAGTAAATAGCTTTTGTTAAAGTGGAGCTTCCTGTTCTTTTAATTGATGATATAAAATAAAACCCAAATAGGAAATGCCGAAAACAAAGTCAGGTCTTGTGATGATTTTTTACCATCTTTAAAAAAAAAAAAGACTGTTTTATTAACCGTCTGATCATGTTAACCGTTAGCTTTAGTCGTGGGCAGTCTGAACAGATTATTGGTTATTGTAGATTATAAAACAATGAGAGCATTGTTTCATATGGGAATCATGCTAGATTTTATGTTTTTACTGGAGATAAACTTTAAGTCACCTCTGGAGGATAAGAGGATCATTCATTAGTATAATATATCTAGTTTTGGCTTGATCAGACTTTGGGGATAATTTACTAAAGTATTAGAGCATGTTCACTTTGAAAAGCTAGTGTTTGCCTGTCTTGGAGTATGAGGTAAAAATTCATTTGGCAAAGAATGCTCAATCATGTTTAAGGAAATTTTTTTTAAAACTGCCTATGCGTCACCTCATTCGCTATGCTAAGAGAAAATTAATTTTGCAAGGTGAATATTCAATTGCTTTAGTAGATCAGCCCCAATGACTATGATGTCCATGGAGCTGTCACATTAGATCAGATACCCCTAACCCCTTTGGTTCCTGGATAAGAATTAGACTTGCAATGCTAGTTTTATCTATCATTCTTACATGTCTGTGATAGAAATGTTCATGGTCAAGTGCTAGTTGAAAAAAATAAATGTAGAATTCACTGAATTGAGAATACGTCTGATCACAATGTAATGTTTATGTCTAGCTTTGTGGTGTAAACTGATGATAACTCATAGGCCTCCATGCATTAATAACCATATTGACCAGTGTGGCCGTATGAAGAGTCCTCTATAGCAGAGCTTTCCATCTTCGTAAACCCAGTTGAGATGGTTTTGGTTATACCATTCATCTTGTCAGTATTGTTTTTCTCATAGTCCAAAATACAATATTTGCATGACTGCAAAATAAGGGCAGTTGAGATATATTTTTTGATTATTCTAATATGGATTTAAAGCTCCTGCTGGAGCTTTGCCAACAGTTCCATCTGGAAGAAGGTCATTGGCAAGCTGGAGCAACTATATGTTTAGTTGCCCAGGAGTCTGAGTGGTCTTTAACCAGTCAAAGGAAAATCTAGAGTTCAAAGGTTCCCGACAACCCTCCTTCTGTTCTTGTAATGATGCGTGAGAGTCTTGTGTGTAGCATCACCCCGTTGGTGTCAGCAGGCACAGTCTATACCTCACCAACCTTTCGCAGCTGTTAGCTGCCTACTGCTGCTATGCACACAGGAGAAACTGCAAGATGTATCACTGCTTTGCTGCCCTGTTTCAAAAGTTTGGAATCCCCACAACCCTGAGGGATTGGACTCAATCAAACATTCACGTGCAACGTCTGTCAGAAATTATGAGACACTTCATATTTGTTCTCAGAATAATAACAGAGTGTAGCATGTGTATATTCTATAACATATGAGAGTTCCTTAAATAATATTTTGTCATCATTCCAAATTTTCTTATAAGCTACACACTGCCTATAACTGGAATAGAAACACAGATGTATTCATGGCATTATTTAACATAAACTGTTTATGGAAGGGAAAATGTGCTATTAATGCAGAAAAAGTATTATGCAAATTGGGAGGTATTAATAAAACATTTGGGTATTTGGCATAGTGAAGGTGAAATCAGATACAGAGGTCAAACTGTTTTAAAATGTTTGACTATTTTGCATCTCAACTAAGACATAAAGGGGCCTATTGCAATAGTTTTGAAAATCATACAGTAAATGTGACCAGCACATTTCTATCCAATTGATTTAATTATAGTCTTACCTTTCCACTAAGTTTTCTATGGATATTAGGGGGCAGAGGTATGTACAGGCACAAAATAATGCCCCCAGGGCAGGAAATCTAATCAGTGCTGTAAAGTGCCCTATACGTTTGAGCTGAGTTGGGCTGAATCTCAGAATGAACAATAGTGATTGGTACAGGTTTTCTATCATAGCTGTATGATTGTTTACCCTGATAGTGGCTGCTTACATCATGGAAAAAAACAAAACGCAGACTAAAAGTGGGTACACATGGGCTTACCTTTGGCCAATTTAGTAGGAATAGGCAGAAAATTAATCCATGCATGGCCCTATCTCCTTGGTTACCTGCAAGCACTATTTTTTCGGAGCGGACCAGACCAGACCGTAGGAATTAATGTGCCTTGTGGTCCCGTGCGGCCGATCACATTGCGGCCTGTGTCCATGTCTTTAGCAATACACGCCCCTAGCAAAGAACGAACCAGGCATCACTTACAGTTTCAAATACCCTAAGTGATGTGTCTCATTGCAGCATCCCCCTGTGTATTTTGTGGGTGACCTCTCTGCCAGCAACACAACTCTGATCTGTTATTACACTTTAATAAGGAAGGCATTAGGTAGTAATTGCTTGTTTATTCTAAGCACACACATGACGACAAAGTGTGACATTTTGTTTTAATTGAAAAGTTTCATTAGCCAGTTTGTTACCCGTGCTCATCCATTTACAAAAAATGCGATAAAGCTCAAGTTTAGATAGAAATGCTGTCTTGAGGATTTGTAAAAGGGAAAGCCAATGTGCAAACTAAGATAGTGTTGTGTTGCTTGAATAGTGCTTATCTTATCTCTTGTTTTATTTTCGTAACATTTGTGCTTTTCCCATCAATGCTTATTGGTTATTGGTTTTTAAACTTGCTAAACTGCAGTGCAAGCATACAGTTCTTGTGCAGATCACTGGTTGAGCTGAGTTTATTGGCCTTGAATGATACCAGATAGCAACGGAAGATACAGTTTCAGTGCTGTGATTTAACATGTAGAGATATGCTGACTGGAAGCATGCCTAGATTTTCCTTTCTGGTTCTGTGGGGAGGTTTAGGTCACTTTGTACACATAAATCTAGCATATTTTAAAAACACTATTGGGTGCTTTATATACTTATTGTGCCATTAAATCAGAATATCCGGTGGCCCAGCCAAATCATGACATTGATGGAGCTTTAAATGAAAAGTATAGTGTGTTTTCAGTGAGCATGTATTTAGAATTATTGTATTTTTCACCTTAAAGTGTATGTAAACCAAAACTTTTTCTTTTTAGTTTTGGATACTGTAGTGAAGTATTAAAAACGGTCAGGTTTTTTTTTGTAGTGCCCACTAGGGAGATATACCCTCTATTTTTACCCTGGCTGTGTCTAGTATAGAAGATGATGGGGAATCCAATATGTTTGTATTATCATTGAAACAGAAGGAGAGGGAAAAATTCCATTGGGGATTTGTGTTCTACTGACAATCCATTTTACCTTTGCTTTGGAGAGGTTTCCTCTTTTGTGTCTCTGGGACATAAAGTGAAAAGAAATCTCCTGGGCAAGACACATACTGACATGGATCTTAATTATTCCACACTCTGTTGACAAAATGTGGTTCTTCATACACTTTACAGTAATTTCTGATGTAACTTTTTTTACATGCTACCTCTTCCATGTTTTTGTTATTGTGTTAAATGAAGAGATTTGCATATTAGCCACTAGAGGGAGCTCTTATTGATTCCACCAAAAACCCTTGGGTCCTACACTGTCAGTGTTTGGTTTTCAGTGACTCATCCGACTCATAGACTCTGCACTCTGAGAAGGAGCAGTAAAGCACAACAGTTGTGTAGCACTGCAAAGCGGCAGGCAGAGCCTGTGTATATACAACAAGCAAATATCTCTGCCATTTTGTACCTTCTTTTTACAAACTATTTATACAGTAGAAACAGGGTTTTTAAAACATCATTGCACATTGGTAACATTTATGTAAAGCTTATGTCTTTTACATATACAGTATGTGCAATATTTAAATTAAAAAAAAACACAAAACTTTAAGTGACCAAAACCAGTTCTGAAACCTTACTGTTGAAAATGAACACAAAATGAGGCAGTTGGCAGGCATGCAGAAGAAGCAAGAATGTTATGATGGCATAAGACTGGCAGATGTGGTCACCATGTGGCCAGTTCTACAAATTAAGTACTTAGTGGGTTATGAAACTTAATCTTTCGCCTGTCATTTTCAATGAAGTTTGCAAAACGAAAAAGTGCTCATGTTTGAGATTAAGGAAACAAAATACTATAAAATATCAAATGGCTATTTTTAGATTTAAACTGTAGGAATAGTTAGTTTTGGATGAAGTAGATTTTGTGCTTTTTTCCCCTTTGGGGAGATTTCCCTTAATTTCCTATCCCAGAGGTGTAACATGAGGTGAGAGGAATTCCCCTGTTAGATGTCACTATAACAGGTTTCCCCATTGGAAGATTTACCCTCTATTCCTGTTCAGGCAATAACTGTAAATTTTGGATTTCCCATCACTTCCTGTGGCAATGATCAACAGGACAGATGGAGGAGGTGAATTTACATACTGGAGATGCAGACAATAATACAAACTTGACAGAGGTGGTAATCCTTCCCTACTCTGTACAAATAAAAAAAAAGTTTCGGCTATGCATATACTGTAAGAGTAGAATTTCTTTTTTTTAATGCTGCTGAGACATCTGAAGGACATGACGTTTTGTAACCACTCGACTCTTTCTAATTTCATGTGTCCCCCGGGAGACTTCGGCTTTTTCTTTGCAATGTCTGTACTGAACGGGGCTTCCTTAATCTTGCCTGCTTGGCCTGGATCACACCCTGTCTGCTCCTTCACCTTGCTCTTTCAAATCAAACCTCTCACCAGGGGTTTGATTGCTTTCCTTTACTGCGTGGTAAGACACGTCACAGCTCTTAAGCTGCCTACAGACATTAGATGCCGGCTTTCCATTCAAGCACGACCCAGTCACCGAGCGATTATTCTAATAAGAGATCTTCCTAGAAATATGTACAATTGCATTGGGCGGGCCTTTTTGCTTGTTTTGCTGCTCAAGTTGACTGGTTGTGCAGTATTTATTTATGAATGTTAAAGCTGAACTTCAGACACATATAAGACCAGTTCATGTATCTAATAAAAATAATGTAAAATATTAGTTCATGTAACTAATGTAAGTTTCTGAATTTGCCTTGATATAGGCCTATACTAATTCTCTATACAACAGCTCTTAGAAAGAGAAGGGCAACACTTAGAGCCAATCAGGCTCCAGTATGATGCATATGTGCGTACAGGAGGAGAAAGCAGAATGATAGCCTATTTGTATGTTGCTGCTCCTTTGTTATCCAACTAGCTGGCTGCAGTTTGTGTTATTTACTTCTTTATTACAGGACTTTATATAACACTGTCAATTTAAGCCGTGCTTTACATACTATTCATTCATATCAGTCTCTGCCCTCAAGAAGCTTACAATCTAAGGTTTCTGACAAGCAAACATACACACACCCACACACAAATACAAGGGCCAATTTAGACAGGAGTCAGTTAACCTACCTGTATGTCGTTGGAGTGTGGGAGAAAACCAGAGCACTTGGAGCGCAGGGAGAACATGCAAACTCCATGCAGATAGTGTCTTGACCAGGATTTGAACAAGGGACCCCGGTGCTAACCACTAAGCCAGTGTGCTGCCCAAACAAGCTATGTTGCTGCAGTGGAGGTTGGGAACTTGGCTGTTCTGTATGGCAGTGGTGCCTAGTTAATAATATTATAATCATTCACTGCGTTTTCTAAATCCAGACTTTTTCCATTCAGATTATATCGGTTGCTTTTTTAGCAACTACACATCTAAAATCTAATGCTATTTTACCCGCAGATTTAAGGTATTGCAGCAGAAAAAGAGCATTTCCAATGTATTTTCAGCACTGTGGACAGAAACACTGATGTGGGCTCCTTTCTATTTCCTTTACTTTTGCAATATTTAGAAATGGGTCACTTGAATGCTGTTTTTCAAAATAAAACCTGATATGTATCTCATTAGGTACATTGCTCTGATGCAGCAGATGGCTTCATTTAGAAAACTTGCTACTTGCTGGTCCCTTATTTTTCACATGTGAATGTTCAGCCTGACTTGTTCCAGCCAACTTGCGTGCCTTTATTTTTAGATCATCAGGCAGGTTTTCATACCTTGCCAAGTAAAAATAGCCATCGTTTACATCATGCCTGTTTTTCCTGAGTCTGTCCCTTCTTCATCCCCCACCTCCCTCATCTTCCTGTCCCTTTTTTACCTTGGATGACAGTATATCAGCTCTTCCTTGTGGCAGGCAGTAGTGATGCACAGCTACCTGGAGACAGGTTGAATGGAAGCATGTCACAAGTGTGGCATTACCTTTTACTATATGCTTTCCCCCTTGTGCACTGACTAGAAGGACACCGGCACAAAAAGCGAGACAGTTTTTTGGCATTGGCCACACCAATTTATTTTCTAAGACGGCGCGATGAAGTCTCTTGGCTTGAGCTTGTGGCCAAGAAAACTGCATCTAATGTAATAGAACATTCCCTGTGAAACTAATTTGATTTTTTGACAAAGGGAATGAATTGTTTTTCTCTTGTTTTGCACTGTTGGTACACAGTTTACAGACTACTGAGAGATGTTTTTAAGGTTCCCTAGTGTAAAATGGTTAAAGGAAGTATGCTAAATTGACTTAAATGAAAGAATTGGGTTATCTACTTCTAGTTTTGAATGATGTGACACAGCAGCAGATTAAAAATAGTATGGATCAGTGATTTAGACATGGATGCAAGATTCTGATCAGTACACCTAATTCTAATTTTACTTTAAAAATACAAGAGGCAGGTCTACAAACGTTGAAACTGTTACCCGAATGACCAGCAACTTTTCTTGCTCCATCTGACAAATGACACCTAATATCCATTTATATTCACACTTTGCTTCAGTTGTTGTAAAGTAGCCCAATGCCCATATTAACAGAACAAAATATAAACACACACTTCACACTTTTCATGTTCTGTCGGGATCATACTGTAGCCAATTGTCTTTGCTACAAGCTTAACTACACCCAGTTTAGTTGTGAAGGACGTTGGCTGCCTTAGAGATGTAGGTGGTGACCGCCTGGATCCACCAAAGCGGCAGCACTTTAAGGGTCGTTATAGCTTACTTATGCAGAACATGTCTTTATATTTTCAGAGATATTAAAGGTTTCTATTTCTGGTTTTCGGTGGGTGATAATGGGGGCCAGTTTTGTGTTTGTGAAAATACATTTGAACATACAATACATAGGAACCTGCACTTGTTAAAGTGAACCTGTACTAAGAGGTATATGGCAGTTGAAGCTTCTGCCTTTCTTCTGAAACCGCTGGTTTCCGGTCTGTGCTTGGTTTCAGTACTGTCTAAATTACTGATCTAAAGAAGTATGCAGCCAGTGAAGTCTGAACTTTGCAGACTTGTTCCAGAAAGTAATGAAGCCATGACAGATAGGCAATTAGAATTTTTGGATGGAGCTAGAAACCTAAATATAATATCTCAGCACAGGTTTCCTTTAAGCTGGTTGTAAACATTAGAGGACAGTTGGATGTATATGCACAATCTGACAATCCTCAGGGCTCTCACTTGACAATAAGCTGCACTGATCTGTTTAACTGATCAATGATTGTGATTGGCTTTATCAAGCTTGTAAGTAAACCCTATGGAAAGTGAGGTTTGTGGCACTGGCAATTCAGAAAGGACAAATTATTGATCAGAATAGGTGTTCTTATCTGTGCAATGGTGCAATGGTTTGTTCCCCTGACAATGAGGCCAACCACACACGTGACCATCACCCAGTAATGGCTGGTTTTAGAGACAGTCGACATATGTTTAGCGGTAACCTTTAACCCAGTTTCATTCCGTTCTTCTAAAATCCCTTCCACCTACTGTTCTTCTGTGCCCAATGAAAGTCAGTGGGGTAAATAGCTAAGACAAGCAGGTTTAGTGGAAAAGAACGAGGAGGAGATATTATTTATTTTTACATACAATGGTTATCCTATCTTGTAAGTATGTATCTCACTTTGTCTCTAACTCTAATTTGTCAAACTGCTGGAGCCACACCTGATCCTATTGATCTGAGCCTGTGGAAGGACTCTGCGTTGCAGGGCTTTATTAACAGTGACTCAGCTCTGACCTTAAAAATCCATTAAGCATGATACAATGGGTCCTCCACCATCCTTTGGAGTTGCTTAAAAGCCTCTCCATACCAGCTGGCCATTGGGCCTTCAAAGATAATGACCCAGTGCTACTTAGCATAAGCCGGACAATTAAGGATTTTCCTGCTTCCTTCATGAAAATGGAAAACTCTTTACCTTTTGTTATATAGATAAGTGCGACCAGTCGTTTTACTTTGCCACCCATTTTGGGCAGAAAAAGGGCAGACTGCTATGTACTTCAATGAAATAACTGAAAAAAATGTGAGATGTGTGAAATAAAATGCTTCTTCCAAGAATCATAATTTATATCTCGGTGATTAGCATGTTTTCTAGGTTTATTGGTCCTTTAAGATGAGATATCAATTCCTCATTGCTGCTTTTAGCATCCGGCAAGGAGATACTTTGCCTTTGTTTACATTCTAGATGATATGCAGCTGTTCAGTCCTTGACGCAAGGAATCTGTCCACCCTGTCCCGAGACAGCAGCCGCACATTATCCACAGGATTGACATTAATGGGCTTTCTCAATAAGGCAGTGAGGATATGTTGAAATCATAACATTTACTTGGTCACACCATTTAGTAGAGTATTTCTGATTGGCTGTTGTGTGTTACTACATTGCTCTTGCTTTGCATTACTAACTGTCTTTTACCTGCAGGTCAGGAATAGTATGAAAATAGTATTTCCTCTGCCTAAGGTTAAAGACTAAAGGACTTAGGTAATTTTCCTTCCAAAATATCCAATGTAGGCATAACCAGCCTGGTGCTAGAGGTAACTGGATCCTATAGTCATTCCCTTGCCTTGCCCTCCCATCTGTTCACACAGGGAGGGGAACCTATAAGAGTTATTTTCTTCCAGCTGGTGAGGGACTAGCATGGATCCCTTGCTGCGCTCATGTTACTGTTTTGTGTGCTTGCTATTTGAGAGTCCATTATTGTAAAGAAGAACTCTGGACTAAACAGGTTTTTAAAGAGCTTTTTTTCTGTATTGTTTCTAATGACAAAGCTGCTAAAATAACGATACCGGAAGTCCCATTAAGGAAGCTGGGTGGAGTGTAATGACTCGCCGCCTGGCTTCCTGATATCGGAAGTTCTGGTATTGGTATAAGTATCAGGAGCATTTGGGCAAATACTTGCCCAAATACTTAGTATCGGTGCATCCCTAGTAAATACTAAGTTGTAACTTTAAATTGTTGCCTATTGTTGGCTCAGTCCATAAAACAAGTTTGGCAAGTAGACACACTTATTGTACATAACATAGGGGTAGATTGGGATTAGGTTTAGATGATAAATATACTTTTGCATAGTTATCCTTTAGGTTTATCGCCCAGCAAAGTTTTACACTCACCTGTTCACGCTTATTCTAGATCACTGCCCACTGCTATAGTTATCCTTAATGGTTCAATGGATGCATTATTAATAAACAATCTGGGCATCTATTAAGTTGGCTTTCTGACACTGCTAAATAGGATGCCTTTCAACAATGTAGATGATCAAAAGCTTCAGGGAAAAAAGGCTTTACTCATAATACCAGTCTAATGTAACTATGAAATGAATGTTACACGGCTATCACTATATAATTCATTGTTAGAACTCAATTTCATCTATACAACAGTTTACATGGAGTATAACCCTACTCTATTGTGTCTATTAATGATGCCATCGTGGGTATTGCATGATGACATCATCAAGTTGCTACCATGACAATATCTTCACTTGCTTAAATTGAGAACATCGCAATGTCTCCCCTATGCATGAGACTTCGGCAGCCTCCCACTCACAGCTGCAGTCACCAGAGGCCTTTACAAATACACACCCAAATATGTGGAGACCTACAGATTCCGTTCAGTCAATCTCCACTTGGACCCCAATCAAACTTAAATTCCTTGGTGTGCCTGCAATCTTTGCATCATTAGTTGTTCTGCCATTACTTAGAAGATTCCTGGATTGGGTACACATTAGCCTAGGTCTCTCACTTCAAGCTTGCCTTTCCATGCGCATGCTGGAGATAAGCTAAAATACTTTGTTCTCCTCCAGCATAGCACTGTTGTGCTACAACCTTTGTCTTTCTGATCTCTTGTCTAGGTGCTATGACCTACTCAACTGAACATAAAACACACTATACGTGCTCTGGCTTTCAACAGCTGCTTGCAATCTTCAGTCTGTGTCGGGTTTGCTTAAAGTGATATCTTCAAATACATTACATAATCTTCCTGTGGTCATCTGAGACGTTGACACACCGGCTGGACATCTGTTTGTAGAGCTCAAATCTCCCAAGTGCACAAGTTTAGGCTTAACAATTGAAAGAAAAATGACAGCATCTGCACAAATCCTGACTGTGGAAAACAGGCAAGACACCAGCGCTGCTTTCTCTGTAAATCGTTCCCAGTTTTATTCAAATGTGAATTTGTGTGAGGGGCACCTTACGGGTAAACGGTTTTTGAAGAAATCCTGTCACTACACTAATGGTCACAAATTGATGAAAACATTAATTTATTACAGATATTTACATAGTACCAACAAGTTAGGCAGTGCTCTCACATCAGTGCCTGCCCTCAAGGAGCTTACAATCTAAGGTCGCTATCTCACACAGAATGTATACAGGGCCGATTAAGTTCACACCAAATGCGGACCAGATCTGCATGAGTTTCTGCACATGCAGTGCAGTGTGTTTTGCCGCATTTTTGCCGCGTTCTGGGCATTGCATGCGTTTTGGTGCGGTCCAGAGCAGAAAACATAGAGCATGCTTCAGGTTTTCCACATGCTCTAGAACTGAACACTGTGGTGTGAACTAGAGCCCAAAATACCATTGGAATACATTGGATGCAGTTTTGATGTGTTCTGTAACTGCTCTGCACCTGATGCGCACTTGGGGGTCTATTCACAAAGCTGCCGAAGGATCTGGCCGTAGCTTCGGCCGATCCTCCGAAACACGCCCTTAGACAGGAACCAATTAACTTCCAGCATGTCTTCTGAGAAAACTGGATTACCCGGAGGAAACCCACACAAACACGAGAACATTCAAACTCCTTGCAGATAGTGTCCTGGCCAAGATTTGAACCAGTGACCCCCAGTGCTGCAAGGCAGAAGTGCTAACCACTAAGCAACCTTACATTCAACGCAGTTACACTTATTATTTTGCCTCTTCCCAGCCCTCCATGCATACTTTATACGTGTAACATAGTATTTAAGGTTGGATAAAGACCAAGGTCCATCCAGTTAAAGCTATGTATGTGAGTGTGTGTGTGTTTATCTGGCTCGACAACTTCATATATCCCTGTACATTCTGCAAAAGAAGAAACTCATCCAGTAGTTTCTTGAATTTATGAATGTTCTCTGATGCAGCAATATCCCAGTGGTGCGACCTCCTCAGCTCCCCACATCCTCCCATCAGAGTCTTCTTTACTTGCCTCATGCATGCCTGCCACAATTCCCCTTCAAACCTATGGAGAGTTGGTATAGATTTTTGGGGAGTGGTGAGTATAAGACTGTTGGGCGGGCTGTGGGTAGTTGGCGGTCTTTAAATGTTAAGAGAACACCACAACAAATATTGGTGCCACCAAAAACCTGCAGTCTGTCCCATCTACATATACTAGTTGAGCAGGTGTTTAGATAAAACGCAAATGGTTGAGCAGGTTTCAGGAGTGTGTGGGAAGGAAAATTCCTTAAAAATTATTACAGACTTGGAAAAGGCAGTCTCACTTTAGTTTTGTAGCAAATAGGCGAGTGCTAGAACCACAGGTTATATAGAAAAAAAAAACTTCTTAGGCAGTGGTTAGTTTTTGCTTAAAAAGAGAAATTTCAACTGGAAATTCTATTTAAATCCGTCTCTCGGTGCGGTTCCGTGATTTTGAAGAATCATTATTTCCATCTATGTGAACAGTTACAAAGTTTCAAGTCTTTGCTGTATATTCTGCTGCCAGTGTAAAAGTGACAGCAGCCTACCCGGAGATATCAAGCTATGGATTGGGAGTATGAAAAAAAACCATCAGCTCCTTTGAATCACTGCCACACAGCTGAGAGCTGAGCATTTGTGAAACAGGCAAAATGTCCTTTTACAAGAGATAGGAAGCGAGAATGTCTTATCTGGGACATAGGATGGCAACTGCATGCTACGATGTGTCGGGGAGTGATGGACACGTCCAGTCATCCATGTCAAATTGATTGAAGCAGTGTATGAAGAAAGTAATTATGCAAAAATAGCTAATAATGGATTTCCATTGAGGTTTCAGACACACGTAAGAAATGCTATAGAAGCATGCAGGTATTAGCAATTCAGAGCATTGTCACATGTTGTTGCACTGTAATACCGCGCATGGCTTATTACCAAAAGACAAAGATGACAGTGGGGTAGGTGAGAACCTCCAGAAAAGAAAAAAAAATCCTACTTGTTATCCGTGTATTACTTTAGGCTCAATTCACAGAGCTTTAGCACAAGGATAAAGCTGGCCATACACCTTAAGTTTTTCTCCTTTAGACCCCGTTCACATTGAGCGATTTTATCGCGCGGTAATTCCCGCAATATCGCGGCAATTTACAGCGCGATATCGCTCTCCAAAGCTTCTCAATGGGGCAAAGGATCCTGCTGTCGCGGGTCTTGTGTCGCTACAGCAGGACCCTTTCTGAAGCGGATTTAGCCGCGATTCAAGCTTGTTCAATGCAAGCATTTGCGCGATATCGCGCGACAAATCGCACGATTTGCGAACCGCTCAATGTGAACAGGCTCTTAGCCCCATGGCTGTGCGAGAAAAATCACATGATTCCCCCATCCAGACTAAAAATCATGCATGGAGAAATCTCCCTTGCTGGCTATTGTATTCTGACAGCTGGTGCCCACGGCTCTCAAAAAAGCCACTGTTTGGCCAAGATGTTTCCACCCGGCTCCTTTGTACAAAAGTTGATTGAAGAATTGACTCTTGTCTAGTGGGGTAGTACGGATCAAATTTCGGTTGATGATTTAGGAGGAAGGGCTGATATTGGATCTGTGTATGCCCAACTTTAGGGTATTTCTTTTATCTATTAGACTCAGCTGTAAATACTTGTAACTTTTTGAAAACACAGATCAGTATTTTGCTGCGTTAGCTTTGTAAGTCGAGTCTATTATGTTACTTTAAGGGCTGGTTCTCACCAAAATCGGACTAAAAAAAACATAAGTCAATGGAGGTCTGTTGACGTGCAATTTCAACCAAGGTTGACTTTCGTTGCATTCTTTTTTTTAATAGTTTTTTTTCTTTTTTTGACAATCTTTTTTTTAATTAACATTTCCTGAGTGGACAAACTTGTTGTGTTTATTTTTAATTATTATTTACTTTCCATTCCATTGTGTTGCATGGACGTCCGTTTTTGACACATTGGGTCACGTTGTGCAACTTTTGCTCTACCTTTTTTTTTTTTCACAGCAGTGTGAACTGGTCCCATTCACACCCATGCATTTTTTCGGGTTACCTTCTGTTGTCATCCATTGACATGTTTTAAAAACTGGATGCTAACAAATTCGGTGTGAATGGGGTGTAAAGATGTGTCTCCAACTCTTTTTGCGGTGCTCCTCACCTGACACACCTCATTAGAGGTTAGCTGTCTGCACCAGGAAGAGGCAGCTGGCTCCCGATGATTGAGGAGAACCAGGATGACGGCGTAGGTCCCAGGCTATCAATTATTGATTTTTGTTTTTGTCCTTGGAAATGTGGATACTGGTGGCAGAGTTCTGCACATTTGGATGTAGGTTGTATAAATCATTTGATAAATTGCATCTCTGCGTCATCCCTCTGGAATATTCTTTTAAGTGTTGTGTTTTGTATAGCACATGGAGAACACTGCGTATGTGAGATAATTACTTCAAATGAATTCAGCTGCTTGCCCCCTCGTCACCTCCCCTTGTGCCTTTCTCAGTTCTTGCCAATGGTGTGATAACCAACAGGTTGTTGCTGGAAAAGTCACAACCTATTTAGATAGCTTGTGTCTGGAAAATTCTGTCTTTCAGCGAGGAGAAGATTGCCGGTGCGCTTGACGTCCAGAGGGCCCCATGGGTGCTTAAAGGACAAATAACACATACATCGCAAGTCCTCCTAGTTAGAAGGAGATTAACCTTTGAATGATCAGAGACCTCAGACTATGATAGCAAGCGTTTAGAAAACTGACGGCATACCCTGCATGTCAAATAACTAAACCCATTCTCTGAGCAGAGTGATCTGTTTGGTTACATTGACAGCAAGAAACCTTTTCCGTCCTGATCAATTTTTATTAATCTCCATGAACCTCTTATATGACCTTCAATAGGGATGGATTGACTTGAAAAATAAGGAACGGTTTGGGCTTTGGTTATTTCAAGAGTGTTATGTGTGAAATGCATCATCTGCCCAGATTGGTTTATTTGCACCAAAATATTTACTGGCTAAAAATAGTGCTTGAATTAAAGTGATCCTACAAGTCTGCATGAATAGATTCCTGGCAACAATGTACAGCTATGGCATATGTTAAACAAAAAAAATCCCCCCAAAAAACATATACCTTTTTATTATTTAAAACAGAACTCCAGGCAGATTCCTTTTTTGCGACTTTTTGACTGTAAACAAACAAAAAAAAAAGTTACCTCTAATTACGTCCAGATTGCTGCCCTGTAGTGCAAAAATCATATTTTTATTCATGCCGGAGAGTACAGCTGTGACCCCTATTCTGTGACCCATTCACAAAGTACAGTCATTCTGTGGCTATAGGGGAGGGGAGAGTATGAATGACACTACCGTGAGCTGCAGCTCTCATAGTCGCAGTGGGACGGTGCAACGATAGCTCTGCTTTCCGGCATGAATGAAAGTATGATTTTTCCATTACAGAGCAGCTACTCGGACATGGGATTAGAGGTAGAAGTCAGTCCTTGAGCTCGAGAGAAGAAACTTTTCCTAGGCTGAGATTATGTCATTAGCCTGCTACAGACAGGAGGTAGCATATCCTTAGTCTACTCTCTCCCCAGTGGCGGAGCTAAGGAACAAAGGGCCCTGGTGCAAGAACGCCCGCACCGCCTGCACCGGCGGTAGTTCCGCCACTGTCTCTCCCAGTGATCCCACTGCAGCATTGTAATTTTGTGGCAACTGGCAAGGTGAGAGGATGCAGCAGGGGTAGATCTATGTCAGACATTTGTGAGCACAGCTAAAGTAGGCTGTGGGCTGAACAAAAAAAATATAACACATCTCCTGCCGTCAGCCTTGTTTTCTGACAGCGGTGCTGGCCGGTGTTAAATGAACGGTCCTTGCAGCTGAATGGCGGCAAGCACCGTACAGCCGAAGATTTTCCAACTGGCTCCTTCGATCTTCTGATTAAGGGATGATGGGCAGAAGGGTGCCGACAGGGACATCCACTCTGTGAATGTGGACCAGTTCATCAAGAACCAGCTGAAATTCACATAGAGCATAGCTGGCTTAAGAGCTCAGCACAAGGATTTCTGAACAGGACAACACATAGGGGTTGATTTACTAACCTTATAAACACGCCACGAACAAGTATACACCTCTGTAGTGTGTTCCCTCCCAGCATGATCTATTGGTGGAATCTAGACACCTTTGTAGTGTGTACACACCCAGCAGGTGTGTTGTGCATGAATTGCAAGGTGATGTTGTGTAAATTAGCTCTATGTTGTGTTGCTTGCGTTGATGAATGCAGGAATGTAAATGCATGAGCTAACCATTTTTGTCTAAACTGTGAAGCAGCATTATATATGCATCATGTGCATGATTTTTCCATATATGGCATTAGTGGAAATATGCTTTTAGAGACTTTTTGGTTGATAAATACGTTTTGCTGTGTGAAAATCACACGCACCTCGTGCGTGTGTTTAGGTTAGTAAATCACCCCCATAGACTCACAAGCTGCAGTGTCAGCACCCTTGGAATCGCTGAACTGTTTCACATGTGTCCTTAATTACAGCCTGATGGTGAATAGTACATGGTGACATTGTTTCTTTAAGAGCTCATTCACACGGGTATGCACATCTGTCATGGATGTGCAGGTCTGGATGGGCATGTATCGGTATCCTGCCATAAGTATGTAAAGGCGGTTGCATAAAATTACACGCCACACCTGCCCCTACTGGGAGTAGATCTCTGCATGTTGTATGGATGTGCTCACCTGTGTGAATGAGCCATTTTATGTGGGTTTTAGATTGTAAGTATACAAATATATATTGCTGCAGACTGGCGTTCCACTTTAATAAGAACTTCAAACCAATCTGATCAATTGTCCGTCTCATTGCCGTGATCTTCTCTGATCTTTGCAAAAGCATGTACGGTTGGACAGTCATTTTGGAGTGGGATCTATTCATATTAAATTATCTTTAGGGCCTTTTTATTGGAACCTGTAGACATCTCCATAATTTCTGAAATTGGCAGGATCAGATTACAATGTAATATCTGTGGGTACCTTTTTGGTACAGTAATAAATACCAGATTTGTCTGCGTCACAGATATCCGAACACTGTACCAACAGTGGGTAGAAATGAATTCAGTGCTGAGTGGGATTACATTCTTGAGACATGTCCATAGAATGCTGTGTGCGGGGAATGTTATTACTGGTTAAGCAGAAAGTTTTATGCTACCCAACCACTTATTCAGAATAAAATGTGTCGTGTCTGTAGGGACTGTACGCACCTAGAAGCTGAGTATTTTTCTTCTAACTCGCTACATTATATTCCGCTGCAGAATGCCTTATTGAGGAAAGTGTGTGTATCCAATTTGCTTCATCTCCGTGCTTTTTTCTTAACTTGTAGGATAGACTCTTTTATTTTTTTTTGCTCTCCACGTTCAACAATTCCTTCCCTACTCATTCTAAATTCGCTCAGAAAGGTGACAAAACTGGGTCACTAGAGCTGTCCAAATAATTAATAGAATCCTGTCCAGACATCTGGGGTCCCGGCTGATAGGAGGACGCCATGGCAGGTGGATGCTCTTCCCTTGTAATCCTAGGATTGTGTATTTTGATGATAAAGCAAAGTAACCATCATGGTTCTCCTTCATCCATGTTTTTTTTCTTTTTTAAATACCGGATTAAGAACCGTGGACCTGTAGCCATCTCTATGGCATAGTTGAGTAATATCTTTAAAATAAATAATTTTCTTGACAGCTTAAATCAAAGTCTATGGTTGTAATCAAACCACATATGCCCCAGCTTGTCAAGTCTCCCTCATTTGGAGCAATCTTTACTCAAGAGAAGGCTGCTTTAATCATCAAAGTCAGATTTGGTTTATGAAAATGAGCTGTTTGGTGCAAGAACCTGGAAAATTGTCTGATTTTTCGCTCAGTGCTGATAACTGTGATAGTCATTTTCTCCAGGGTATAGGATTGTGAAAACTATAACTGCATCTGTCTTCTGACTTATATCTCGCTTAGAATGTTAGAAGTCTATTACGCAGCTTGGTAAATACAGAAGTGAATATGACTTCGGCACTGAGAGAAGTACAGGTTCCTCTTTCGATAACCAGGTAATAGGAACACATTAATTTAAAGCCATGCTTGCTCAATTAAAGCAAAGAAGTAATACAACCCTTTTCAGCAGTATATGCTAGGTGCCCCTCCACCCTCCGTTCTCTTCAGCTGCTGGGAGTGAAGACATTTCCCAGTACTTCCGGGTATGAAAAAAAAAAAGCATGCGACTCGCTTCCCTTCCATTCAACTTGGGGATTGGGCCAGCGCTGTCACATGGGGGAGGGAAGACAGCCCTGTGTAACCTCCAACTATAGTGACATGTATAGTGACATGTATCCTCAGCTTTTAATCAGGTGTGAAATTGTGGGTGGCAAGACGTAGATTCTCACTTTAGCATTCCTTGCATTCCTTGCATCCAAACATTATACCGCTTATCTGAAAATGTTTAAAAAAATCTTTTATCAAACTGGATCCTGCTCTTCCTTGAACAGCAGAGTTTACTAAGTAATGGACACCAATAACTTCTTGTAAATGTTCAGCTCTTTGAAAACAGCCAAACTTAATACACATTGAAAACACTGATATCCCGGATTCCTCCCCTGTTGCTGACAGCTGAAAAAACGTGTCTTTTTTTCTGGATATAGTCATAATGATCCTGATTGGCATCTTAATGATGCGGCACACCGTGGCGGTTATACAAATATCCCCAGCCTACACAGCTCCCAGTGTTCTCTTACATGCTATTCTTCTGGCTGTATCTCATTTTCTCTTTACTCTCATTTTTCATGCCAGCTTTTCAGGATTTTTTTTTTCCTTTTATTTTAAAGAACCCTAAGAGGCACACCTGCAAGATAGAATCATGTGGCATTTAAGAACAATTGAAAAACTTTGATGTGTCCCAAATGTTCTTTGCCGTATTTCTTCAACAAATTTGGATGGCAAGAAAATTACAGGATTTATCTGCCATGTCCAATTTAACTTCTTAGTATATGTAGGCTGTCTGTCCATTTTAAAGATAAACCAAATCTTGCAACTGTTAAAGCTGAATTCCGGAGGCATGTGTATTCTTTCCCAAATCTTGGTATGCTTTCTGTATTTCTTCCAGATCTCTGCAGTAATCCAGTGTGAAACCTTTATTCTGTGCAGGAGTATCCTGTAATAAAGACCAGTCACTGCTCTCTCTCCTTGTGCAGGTCTGGTCTTGTCTCCGCCCCCTCCTGTAGATTTCTGCAGACAGCATGAAGTGGGTGGAGCTGCTGGGTCCCTCACACTGCTCTGCTCTCTGCACAGGTTATGTGCAGCACAGTGAACACCTCACTGCTATTTTTGCAAGGTAATAATTGGGTTTGCGAAGGCAGTTGGCGCACACAAAATGAATATATATTCTTTGTGGCTATTGAGGACTGTAATTCCATAAAAGTTTTTTTTGTCTGCAGTTCATCTGTAACCAAGAGTGGCAGCTTTTCTATGTGAAAATAGAAGACTAAAAACTATGTGAGACTGTTGGTAAAGAACAGAAACAAAAAGTACAAAGACAGACAAACAGCAGAACAGGATCAGAACATCTTTGAGTTTATACATTTGGCTGACTATACCCTCAACAGAATAGAACTTTCTGTTCTCCCTAAAGGGCACATATTTTGCGCTAAACAAAATCTGTAGACAAAACAGATATCTGTTATTCTATGGGAAAACTTTTCAAAAGGCTAAGCTTATCGTAGTTATTTTTTTTTCTATGTAAGATCAAAATGGAGTTTGACAATTGCACATGGAAAAGGCCCCAAATAAATTAAAGGATTTGCAATGGACCCCCCATACTGGATCCCAGGGCTTGACAAATGCACTGAGGCATTCAGAAATGGGTTTTAATATCAGTCTGGGATTCATAAATGAAGTTGAGTTAGAAACATTATTGGTATTTAATAATGTACGTTGCCATTAACACCATGCACCTCTCTGTGCGTCTGTATCTTTCACGTCATTTGTTCCTACTTGAACTCCCCATGAATATCAAACTGCCCATATTTGTTTCTTATTGTTTTTCCAGAAAAGCTGCTACATGTTTTTTGTGCTCTTTTCTTCTTTAACTAGCTATTCCCGCTTGAGTGTGTTTCAAAGGGAATGTGTGCTTGAATAATGTCATTTTTTTCTGCGCTCCATTTGTAATCCGTATGAGGAAAGTGGCTTGTGCCTTGACAGCTGGCTGTGATTTTTAGTACAGTGGGCCATTAAAGGTATTACAGTCAGTTTCTTTTGTTATTATGACCAAAATTACTAGTATTGATTCATTCCAGGGCTTACACCGAATCCTCCCTTCAATTTGTGCCAAATGTTGTAGTGATAGGCAGTGCACATAGTTTCAGCAAGGAGAGGCTCAAAGTGGCTTTACACTAAGTTCAGAGTCTCTGCATACAGAACATACAAATCTATGCTAACACTGGGGAATGTTTCAAAATAATAACTATAAAAAACACTAAGGGGTCTACTGTATTTTGAATGTTTTCACATGAGATTTACACATTTTTCTAATTGGATACAGTTGGAAAAATGTGTGAGTTTCTGGGGAAAGTAATGTAAATTGTGTGTGAAAACATTCATAAAGAGACCCCTTAGGAATAGTTCATTGTTGGGGAAGTGGAGGGTCAAGGAGCATTTTCAGGACCGGAAGCCAGAAATTGCATTTTAGATCACCTGGACTTAGGGGCTGCTGGAGCAGTAAATATGGCCTTACACTGGTAGATTTTGGTACAAACGATCATAAGAGAAATGTGGTCAGAACATTTATTAATGTCATCAGAGGAAACCTTTTGACCCTGCTCCTTTAACTTTTTTTTTTTATTTGTCACTGTGGTCGAAAATGATCTTCAATTTGACCCCATTAAGTATTACAAAATCAAATGAACGTTCCAAAAAAAAAAATCAAAGATCTACTGGTGTATGGCCAGCTTAAGTAGGCATCTAATAATGGTTGCACATGTGTTTTCATACTTGGTGCAGTGTTCCAGCAACCCTAAAGCCCAGGTGATCTGTAATGCTGATAATTATTGATGAGCAGGAACTTGGTTTATCCAAGTTCGCACAAGCCTGGCCAAAACTGTGACTGACATACCTCCCTCCCAGGCCAATCAGTTTTAGCATGGGCATTCCTGCAAATGGGCTTGCTGCAACTTATTGGGAGGGTGGAACGTCGGTCACAGTTTTGCGCAGGATTGGCCGAACTGGGTTTGGACCAAGCCCTTTCACGTCACTGATAATAATGACCTATGGAGCTGAAGTTGGAACTTGCCATTCCGCTTCCCACCTGCTGAACTTCCCTGTTGGCCAACAAATATGATGGGTGGCCTTCAGTTGAAATGAATCAGCATGGCAGCCAGTTAGATAATATTCTAGCCAGAACAAATAGGAGTTCTGAGCAGTGGGCAATGCAGACTGAAAGGCAATAACAGCATGGGTTAATGCAGATCTGACACATTGTTTGCACATGATCATCGTGTGTGCCTGGGTGGTAAAAAAAGAATCCTAACACTTGCCCTAGTGTAATATAGCACATGCATAACACATATAAAATGAGTACAGAAAGTGTCACGTTTCTGATGATTTTGCCTAATCAAAGCTGTCTTTTCTACCAGGGGCTAAGGCATTATTTACAGATAAATATATCTGCCAATATAGTTTATGTTCCCTTTAATTTCTTCAGTTTGCCATGAAAATAAACATGCCTTAAATATTGCCAATTCAGACTGAGCATATAATGTAAATATGCATTAACAGAGGTTACCTCCACTGAAAACTGCATGTCAAAACAATTAGCAGATCCAGAGATATTGACAGCTGAAGTTATAAGCAAATATTATCTTCGGTATGCTCTGATATTTTTTGTTAGATCATAGTGCTTCCTTAGGCCTTGTGTAGACATGCGGTGGACTCTTATTGTCCTCTGAAAAGTGATCTGCGATGTATCGGTTTACAGAACATGTTTGAGCAACGCTTTGTGGGCGATCACAAGGCGATGCTACGATCTATGATGCGATCTTGCACTGCAACAGCATGCTAAGTGGTTGGCACACAGTTGCAGCACAAGCCCATTGACTTCAATAGACGCGCTTGGCAAGCAGCATCACCTTGCTAAATGCGACATGTATAGAATTGCGGCAGTGGCCTGTGTACTGACCCAGTCGCCACCATATTAGGATTTAGGTGAGCAAGGGGCTGCACATAATATTCAATATATGTAAAGGTGCCCATACACTGTACGATTCTCGTACGAGAATTGCGGGAAATCCCGTGTTCGTATGATAATCGTACAGTGTATGGAAGGTGTGCAACCGTTTCTACTGTACGGTCGCACGTCTTCTGTCGAACAAGCAGGCTGGAAAACCCGCCGAGAATCGTACGATTCTCGGGGGGTTAGTGACCTGCTTGTTCGACAACTGCCGAACGGGCCGTTTGCAGTGATCGGAAGCCCGCCCCTCACTGTGGTCATTGGGCTTTCGATGATCGCAAGTACGATCTGCCCGTCCAAGATGGGAAGATCGTACGAGCTTTCAATAAGCTTACGACCATCGCAAGACAAAAGTATGGGCACCTTAAAGGTGGCCATACACTTTACAACCATCGTAAGACCTTAGTCTTGCGAGGGTTGTAAAGTAATTTAAAAAACGTACGATCTGCCCATCTTGGACAGGCCGATCGTACTCTCAATCGGAAGCCCGCCTGAGGGGCGGGCTTCCGATGACCGCAATGCTGAATGCTGTTCGGCATTTGTCTCCCGAGCACCGTTCAAACCAGCCGAAAATCGTACGATTTTCCGCTGGTTTTCTAGCGTGCTCCCTGGACAAAAGAGGTGCGACCGTGCAGTAAAAACGGTTGCACGTCTTCCATACACTTTGCGATTATCGTACGATTGCGGGATTTCCTGCAATTATCGTGCGATAATCGCACAGTGTATGGGCACCTTTAAACTACAGAGTACTCTCTGAGACTCATGGAACAATTAAAGACTCTGGATGTGCTGCCGGTGTGGTTGGAGATCGGGAACATGATGCAGGAGACAGTCCGAGACTGGAAACATGTTACATGAGACTGCTAGATATCTCTGCCATTACAACTTCCTTACAAACCAGTGATCCCTCTTCCAGTACTGACTGCTGGGGCCACATACAAAGTACCAAAGGGCCACATGTGGCCCTCAGGCTGCAGGTTGGGCACCAAGGCTGTATTTCATGGTAAATACTTCCTCTAGTGGCCATCTATATATTAGGGAATGTTATAAGCATCCCTGCTCGGAGAGAATAATAAACATAACATTTTGAATTATGCAGAAAGATATTGTACAGTAATCTGACCACTTCAATGTATATCTTAAGAATAAAAGCGAATACCACATGGTGCATTCCCCATCCAGTTTTCAAATACAGCATGACACTTTGCTTTAATAAACACACAAATTATTAATACATGCAAATAAAAATACCTTACAATATTGTATTATTGTATTGCAAAGCTTCAAGTGCAACAAAACAGGCTGGGGGCATGAAACAACTGAATTATAAAAAGTTGCAATGTGGGTTTATTTCATATACGTTTATCTTCATTTCATTTTTAGTTTGATTAAAAAAGTAGATGCCCATGTGAAAGCCCTTTGGGGGGTAGGACACAAGCCATTATAGAGATGTGAAGAGGATGTTTATATAAATCCTCGGGTGTCTATGGGGATGTGAAGCAAGTGACAGTTTTAGTGTGGCTCTGGATGCTTGTAATTTAATGGAGGCAGAAAATGAACCATTTCTGGGCTATGCCGTGGTTGTTGCTAGCAGTGGATTGTAGTCAGCTATTATAACCACTCCGATGCTGCCTTTAGCCTCCGCTGAACAATAACAGGCCTTTTTGGCAGGTCTAGCTGCAAGCAAGATTTTCTAATCCTCATCTGAGTATTTTCGTCCAGTGAATGCATTAATGGCTTCACCATGGTGCCAAACCTTTTATGAATTGTAGGCAGAAAATATTTGGTTGTGTTTGTCATCTCCAGAAAGAAATGGGACACACAGACGTTGGCTGATGAATGGAGGCCACTGTCCTATTAATAACTCACCTACGCGATCAACTATGTACGTAGTCAATGCAGTCACCATTTGTCATTAATTGGGTTTGAATGCTTTTCACAAAATACACTTATATTTAAAAAAAATGAAGGACTGACAAGTGTCTGTGTACTCAGAGCAACTAAATGTAATACAAAAAGTACATTCCAGGCAGAAATACAAACTAAGCATTTAAAGCACTTGGCCAAATCTAATAATGTGCTTATATTTGAATGTTTATACAGCCTATCTCTTCATATGAGATAATATGTAAAGCACAATGTCGCTAAATGGGAAGGCAAAAAAAAAAAGATTTCCCATGAAAAAGAGACGTTATATTTATCTGTTCCACCCCACCCCCTTTCCAGGCTTTTCATCCAACACACTTCCGGGAGCCACTTGCTCACAAATGTTGTCACCACTCACAAGCCTCAACTGGCACCATCTGGGAATATTGGATGCCTCGCTGGATGCCTCGCTGTGGTTTTTTTTCTACCAGTACCTTGACTACAGGTTACAGTTGGAAGGTAGGGGCTGGCTGAAGGAACCAGAGCACTTAGTGGGGGACTTGAAATCTGACACAGAAGAGGATGCAAGCATCTTCTTTTTTTTCTTTCTTTTTTAAAATCCCATTGCACCACATTTAGCCCTGGTTCAAACCTAGTAATTTTTTAGCAGTTCGAAAAGCGCTTTTAACTGCCCAACACAAGAAATCCCATGATTTTCAATGGCCCTGGTTCACACCTGAGCAGAAAAACGGCTTGCAGGAAAACGCCTGAATAGATACAGGAGCTTCTTTGGGCAGTTAAAAGCGCTTTTTGTGTCATGTTGACACAGACAAGCATGTTGCACATTTTCGTGAGCGTTTTTGCTCGTTTATACGCGTGTTCTTCCATTGCCCACAATGGTTTATGAGCTGCAAATCAAAACGTGCGTCTTGCAAGCGCATTAAAATACGCAAATAACCGCATGCTGCTAACGCGTGTTCAAACGCACAAAAACGGTGCCGCCTAGGTGTGAACCAGGGCTGAATGGTAATAGATTACTGTTCGATGTAGTGCAATACAGCACACATGGGATGGCTAGGTGTGTTAGGATGTCATTAGGGAATAATGACAAAGCAGCGCACCTAAAGATGCAACATACAATGTGGGATCTCCCCTTGTGCTCCCACATCCCAAAGATGTAAACCGAGGCTCATACATAACCTTTTGTCTTTGACACTGACAGAGGTCTGCAGTCTATGCTTATTTGTGTTTTGAAGTTTAATCTCGTACTATATAAAAACTCCTAGTGATCCTTTTGTCCCATAGCAATTTATCCTATTTTCTAACACAGCTTTACAACATCCAGTGACCTGCTGGGCTCTGTTGACTGTCCATCAGCACTTCCAGATGGCTATCTATGTAACTACTTTTCAGCTAAAAAGGCTAAGACACTTTTCCAACTAAGCAATAGTATGTGCCTAGGGAGGTCAGGAGGCTGACTCAGTTGCTTTCTTCTCTAGCCAGTCTGTAACCTCACTAAGCAAAAGTGACCAGGTCAAACTATCTTTTGTACACAAGTGGATTCATTTAAAAAGTACATTTTAGATTATATTCTGATATGGTCAAGTAAGACATACTGCATAAACTACCACTGAACCACTGCTTACGTCTGATTGCAGTTATTTTAGAGGAACTATATTCTTTTCTGTTGAACAGCATTGTTTTATGGTAACCTCATGACTCTACCTGCCAAGTACATTTGCATCAATTTTTGTTTGTGTTTGGATGTGCTTTTTTCTCAACATATAGCCGACTCGATCTGAACACAACATGAATTACTGGAAGCTTTTCCTGTGCTGCTGATGCATCATTGTGTAGAGGAAATGTGTGGCCACAAACACAAACACAACACAAAAACTTGATTTTTTTATTTAGTTGCTTAGAGAATGTGGTGAATATTTATATAGCACCGACAATTCATGCAGTGCTTTTACATTGTGTACATTCGCATCAGTCCCTGCCCTCAAGGTCCCTATCTCACATGCATACGTGCGAGGGGCAATTTAGACAGGAGCCAATTTACCTTCCAGCATGTCTTTGGACTGTGGGAGAAAACTGGAGTACTCGGAGGACACCTACGCAAGCACAGGGAGAACATGCACACTCCTTGCAGATAGTGACCTGACCCGGATTAAAAACCAGGGCCCCCCAGTGCTGCAAGTCAGAAGCGTTAACCACTATGCCACTGTGCTGCCCTTTATGCAAATAATACCCAATCACATTCAAGGGGGAAAAAACAGTATTTTGCACATGATTGGAAGTCAGCAGATCTTCACCTCATTCACTAATTTATTTTGCAAAGTGAACAGCCTATTTACCTTCAGTAAATGAACTTCCATAGTATTTTGCCATTTGATACTGGAGACATTGCAGACTGTATATTTGTTGCTCTTCCCTTATATTTAAAAAATATATATATTTATTAAGTAACCAACTGTTAGGTGATTTTATCAATTCATCATTTTAAAATAATGTCCTACTTTAATCAGCTGAAGTTTTTCATAAAAAGAAAATGGTTTATTACTTCCCACTGCTGTAAAATACAAGTGGGGCAAGCTGGATTTTGTGTTCCTCTAACAAACTTTCAATTAGGTTTTGAGAAGGTACAACTCTTTACAATTGTGACAGTAAAATAAGATATTTTGCTGCTTTATGAGCACATTTATTAGCTATGGGACAATACTAGTTGCTCTGTAACCCAAAGCTGATAATGAATAAAGAACCTTTTGCCGCTGCATATGGAAAACGTTCAACATCAGGAACATTGGAAATGTAAAGTTGGGCTGACTTTATTCAAACTGGGGAAAAGCAGAGATTTTTTTTACCGGAGCGTCTAATCTTATTCATGATGAAACCTGATTGGCTGCTGGGGACAACCTTTGTACTCTTGCTTCTGTTTTGTTAGCCCTTTGCATGTAGAGTTGACAATGCTGTTCACAAAGACAGTACTCAAGATGTTTGTTCATCAAGTAATTATTTGACTTCCTAAAGATTGATTTCCCATCTGGTATGAATGCAAACCTGCATATTTTAAGAGGGGGAGAGGGAGGGGGGGAGGGGAGAGAGATTTTTTATACAACCAATTGATTAGTTGAGAAAATAATCGGGCAACTAATCGATTATGAAAATAATCGTTAGTGCAGCCCTAGTCTATACACTGACCTCATTCAATATAAAGGCATTCTAGAAGGAAATCTAACGTGTTTGTATTTCTATGAAATGTCCATATTTCTTGAGTTCTCAATCTGAAAGGACTTAAAAAAATAGATTTAGTGATTCTCGAATGTGTTCAATTTAGATGTAAGAGTAAATAATTGTTTTAATTTAGTTTTCATTCTTTGTTGCATCTCCTGCAGCCTCTTTATAACCACTTACTGTCTACACTTCAATTATGGCTGCAAAGCATTTCTCCCCACTAAACACAATGGGTGGAATTTATGAACTTGTTTGCGACAACATTTTTAGGCACAAAGACCAAAAATGGCACGCTAAATAACCGCAGAGTTTAATTTCTGTTCTGCGTCAGTTTTTAAGTGTTCTTGCAACATATTCATGTTCAAGACTCACTGCACGTTTTCCAACATTTCACATAATATTTAAACTGCGTGGTATTTGTGTCCAGCATTTGTGATGCAACATACGTTGTTGTGACCGAACTATCACACATCCTAGAAGAGCGCGTGAGCACTTCATAAAGTGTCGCAAAGATAATTCACCTTCACTTCCTCAAGTAAGCCGCGTGCCGCAGGGCTATTCAGCTACTGTGTCATCCAGGAGGTTCCCAGCAAGCTTGCAACAGTTTAGAGGGGCAATTTTGAGACCGTTCTCCTTATGTTGGCATTTAAGAATGAAACATAAACTAGGATAATAAATCTGTCACTATGTACACTAGAAATCGGGATATGGCAGTTTAAAAGAAATTGCTGATGCAACAACATTTATAAATTCCCGAAATGTGTGGCTGATACGTTATCTTCGGCTATATCAGCAGTTATTAAACAGGGAGGTAGAGTGATTGTGGGGAAATATATATCCCTCATATAGTGGCTAATATACATATATTTTTATTTACTACACCTGAAAAAATACGACTTACTGAAAAAAATGAAGGCATGTAAAAACATCACATGAACATTTTCTGCAATAATATCCCCCAAAAAAGTGTTTTCAGAAAATACATTGAGGGGAATTTATTAAAACAGGAGCAGACAGAATCTGGAGCAGTTGCCTATGGCAACCTATCAGCATCCACCTTTCATTTGTAATCCTTAACTGAACAGACGGAAGAGAGAAGCTGATTGGTTGCCATAGGCAACTGCTCCAGATTCTTCTGGTCCAGTTTTGATAAATTCCCCCATTATAGTTTCTCCTTTAAATGCTGTGTTTCATGGTAAGATGCTGAGAGACTTATACATCAAACATGGCACTGTAAATAAATGCTCCCATAGATTGTTCAAATGTATTAAACTCTCAAATTCTGATGTAATTGTAATGGGTAGAGTGGGGAAGGTTTAGAACCCCTGTTAAGTTTTGAATGCTGTCTGAGGAATTGTTTCATATCCTGGTCACCGTGGCAGGATGTAAGGAGAAATCTCCAACCTGGCTACAGACATCAATAGAAAATGGGGACATAACTTCTAGTCTTTCCCTTAGCTACTGTAAACAAACAAATTGAGCAGGGAAGTAACGCCAGTGCCATGATCAATAACGCATGCTGCCAGAAGCAATTGTACTTGTATGAGAATGCTGTTTATCGTGTTGTCTGAAGCACTCGCAGATATTGGTGTATTGGCTTTTTAATCTAATTTAATAAATAAGACTACAATACATAGTAATAGTAATATTTTTGGTTATTGTTTCTGCTGAGGATGAGTGTTTACATTGGAGTGATTTGGAGATAAGAGAAAGAAAAAAAGAAACCTGTGTTCAGACTAGAAATAGTAAAGTGTATGTAGACCTTCTATTCTTAGGGATCTAAAGTTCAGGTGAGGCTTGACTTGATTGGTTGAGATTTGATTGGAAGGATTGTGCCGATTAGTGAACAGTGGAAAAAACGCCAGAATTGTAGTAAGCGCCTACTTTCCTGTTTGACCTGACAACCCTGCCTCTGCTGCACTGAAATCCCACTTAAGAACACCACCTAGTCATCTCCATAATATAAGGGGAAGTTATTCTGTAGGCCAGCACAGGAGAACTTGGGCAAAGCCTACAGCACTGTTTTGGAATTTAATTGCAGCCAATGCAGAGTTGTCAGCTCACCACAGGAAGTTAGGAGTTTACTGGATTTCTGGCATGATTAAAAAGTAATTTTCTATACTTCAATATAAAGAGACAAGACGTGGGGAGATGTGCATGTACTGCAGAGATGTACTTCATATTTTTTTTTATTTTTTTATTATTATATACAGACATGCACTTAAACCAGTTACCATAAAACACCATACACACTGACAGCCTCCTATATATGGAATGCAGCCATACTTGTAGCGTAACAATACAAACTGCAGTGCTATCGGGGGTATGGCACTCAAGCATGAAGTTATTAAAATAAACAAACATAAGTTTGTTTCACCCAAAAGCTATGTTTTCTTCAAAAATCTGTATTTAAAAATGCAAGGCTCTTCTGTCCAAATCTGTTTTGTTTGGGGCGTTGAGAGCCTTTTGGCAGAAGCGTATTGTGCCCTTCGGGTGTCTGCATCGCAGCAGGAGACAGGTTCTCACTCTAGCATCTAATCATTCTTCAAAGGGCAATATCGTTGATTATCATTCTCTTTTCTCCTCTCAACCTGCAGGAGGTAGGTTGCCATCAATGAATCACAGTTTTATCTCTCTTCTTATGCTACAAGGCCCTCCTTTTCTCTTATTATCTTGCTGCCGCTCCACATCACATCTCTTTCTACTCTCTCTCAGCCATTTCATGCTTACCATTTATATGTTTTTTCACAAGTCTCATTTCAATCTGACAAAAGAAAAAAAGAAAACTGGGGGGAAAGCAAATTGGAAATAAAATACGGCTTCATTAATATGATAATTATCACTCTCTTGGTAGGGAAAACACACTGTTACCTGGCAGATAAGAGAAAACCGATAAGCATTTGAATAAAGATGATACTTTTATGAGCTACCAGATGAGTTTGTGTATAATCTTTTAGGACCATTCAGGTTCCCCGCCTGTGCATTCCCATGCAAAGTCAGATTAAAGTAATTACACTGTAATGTTTGATGGGTTTAAATATATATCTCGTACCTTTGGAAATAAAAATATAGTGTTTTTAAAGCCATCTCAACTTGTAAACTTAAAGCAGACCTATATGCCAATCTTAACAGTGTTGCTAGGATAGATAAGGACTTCAATACTTTTTCTGGGAAAATGTTGCTTCAGCTGCCTTTATGACTGACCACATGGTAGAAGACCTAGGTACTTGGTCATGTGATCTCTGTTGAAGGATCACAGTCCAGATTGGCTAATCTTCCCTCTTGGCATCACATGATTAAGTGCCTGGACCTTTAAAAATGCGGCCAGCACTGAAAGGAGAACATCATTATATTTGCCCTATCCCCATCCAGGGATCTAGCACTCATCCTTTAACCAACATCATCTTGTTTTATTTACATTTGTAGAAAGTAACCCCAGTAGTGCAGCATCAAAGCGGGGCACACAGTGTTTCCTGTGAACATGTTTCCGGTGACTGAGCCAATCAGATGTTTGTTTCATTCCATGTCTCTTGGAGAATAACACATAGAAAGTAATTGATTAACAACTCCTCCACTTTCTGTGTCCTCTGTTTGTTTTATAAATTATCTTCATAGTGCACTTTGTATAAGGCATTTACTGAAGTCTGTATGAAATCAGAAATCCCATAATTACTACAAGCTTCATGAAAATATGTCCAGACAGCAGAGATATTCCCAGAGAAGCCTGTAGAAAGGTTCCACACTAGCATCCACTTGCCAGAGCTCTGGAGATGATAAGCTGCTGATTGAAAGCCTCCGGCCTGTCTAAGGAGATTCACAGCATTGAAGTGTTAATGAGTACAAGCCTTTTATTCCATTCTTGGCTTCCATCCTAATTTATGGTTGAACCAGCAATATGCAGTCCTTCTCATGTCAGTCTATCCAGGTGTGTGTTATGTGGGATGAACACTGGGCAAGTGATCTTCACAAGCTTGCCAAGTGTTGAGATGCATTAACTGTTTAATTGTACAAAGTCTGGCTGTTATCTTCAGCTTATAACACTACAAACCAGTCCTACCTTTCACAGGCTTTACTAGTAGTATGTTAGTACCTGTCTGTTGGTACCTGTATGGTGGAGTAGAGCCATGCTGCTATACCAGCTGCATTGTGATGGGGGAATCCATTAATTTCTGCACATATCTGTGACTTCTGGTAGCTTCCCCACTCACAATAAGATGTAGGGAAGCTAGATGCACTCTGGGTTGCCTACTGAGGTGGGACCCTTTTAGTTTTTGGCCTTACACCAAGATTGGTTGGAGTTTTGCTGAAATGTAGTCAGGGCATAGGCTGATTGGGATTAAAGCTTAAAGTTGTCTTAATTTGGGGTCTTCTGTGCTGGCCATATACAGAACCAGCTTTCAATTGCAAAATTGAAGGTCCAACACAGCCTACCGCAAAAAAATCCAGTTAGAACCATCAAACAATCAACACTGCTGCTGGAGATAAGTTGTATTGATCCCTTTATTTTGGAGCTGAAAGCTGGTTGGTATTGCCAGAAACTTTAAAGGTAGGATTGCACTTTGGTAATCCTCAATGCAATTGCTACCTCCCATTGCATTTCTTTGTTACTTTTATCAACCTTCTCTTTTGAATTTACTTATGTTTGTTGTAAATTTTTGTCAGCCTAATGGATTCTAGAAATAAAGCTGCTGGTTTCAGGAGTGAGCATGAGTCAGTTTTTCTGTAACTATTCCATGGCCCTCATCAGCTTTAATAATGAATATATATGATACCATAAAGAAGCTAATAGATTCCCTTTAAACATCATCTGACTGCTACATTTATTGCATCATAATTTCCTATGCCATTAGTGAAAGCGGGGCATTTGCTGATGACATTCTGTCAATAAAAATATATATTCATGTATGTGAATAGCACTTCTTCGGCAGTGCGTGTGTGGCTGCTAAATGAGGCAGCAGCTAGTTTTATTCTTCTCAGATCCAGTGACCCCACAGTCGGTGCCACGTGTCACAGAGACCCGGCCTGGTAATATCAGAGGATGCAGGTTAATCAGGTTTGGATTCGGTGATGGCTGCCTGTGACCTTGAGCAAATTACTTTGTGTTCCCTGCACCTCCGGCAAACTAAAGTGATACCGTAAACTCTGAGCCAGCTAGCCGGCTTTGTTGGTGTTTGGGTGTAAAACTATGTTCCTGTCTTTGTTCATGGAACATCTATCCATGTATTTTGATCCTGGACTAGAACCTGAAATTAATTTGTTACATACAATTCTGTGCAGCACTGCTCCTACCTTTTACTTTCGGAGAAATCTATGTTACACGGGATTGGTAGCTAATTAGAGTCAGCCAATGTATTACTTGGATTTAAAGCAGACATAAAACTATTTTAATGCTGTTTCTAAAGCTCAACTATTTTACATGCCTCCTGCTGTCCTATAACTTAGGCTGCTAACAACATCTGTAATACCTGTGTTATCTTAAATATTACAATTTTTTTTTAATAGCGTAGGTTATTAAACAGTGGGAGATAGATTTTCAATAGTTTAGCTTTTGATTAAGCTTTAAACAGCTATGAAGCCTATATACCTAAAGGCTGGCAATATTTCAAACCAAAACACTAAATGCATATTTAAACTAAACACGGCTGAACCATCTTACCTGTCAAAGGGTTCCTAACTTTGTTTACCCTGTCCTGTCATCTAGACACCCCATGATATTTGGGTTGGTTCCCTCCCTTTTATCTCTCTTCTTGCATATTTAAAATAAACATGGCTGAACCGTCTTCCCTGCCAAATGATTCCTGATTTTGTTCACCCAATGTTGTCATCTAGAGCAGCCTTTCTCAACCAGGGTTCTTTGCTACCCTGGGGTGCCTTCCGGCTGCTCAGGGGTGCCTCAAAATTTAGTGGTAGTGAGACTATGATGTGAATGGGGAAATGAAGACTAAAGAGAAGGGGCTCCTGATATAAAGGGATGGACTCTAATATGAAAGATATGCTTCTGATTTGAAGGGGGGACTCTGATGTGAAAGGTGGGAACTCAAATACGAAATAAGGGCTACTGATGCAAACAGTTGTCCTGATGTGAAGGGGGATCTTGATTTCAAGGGGGCACTTCAATGTTAAGGGAGAAACCCACTTTTTTGTGTGTTTTTAAAAATAAATCTATGACATTTTAGACTTGGGTGACTCTAGATTTTGTATATTTTTAAAGGGTATCGTGACTGAAAAAAGGTTGATAAACCCTGATCTAGCCACCCCTGCTAGCCCGCATAGTCCGATTGGTGCCCTCTCTCTTAAATAGTTTAAATGCATCTGTTACTTTGTCCATTTAATGCAATGTGACAGATTTTCTTGATAATTAAACTGCATGTATAGCCAAAATGTGCTTTTCATTTTTGGATATTGTAGTTTAGATTAGAACCCATTTTTAGTTTTTGTTGTCTGTGTCCCTGCTAGGTAGAATATCCCTCTCTAATTGTCCTGGTGACAATTTTCACTAAGACAGAAGTAATGGGAGAGTTGAAAGTTTACTGTTTTCACCAGAGCAAGAGGGGATGATAAATCTTTCAATGGAGTCCCCTGTTCTGGCGAAAAATATCTAAAGGGGAATTCGCCTCTTAATTCCTGTTGCATCGTCCGGACAGGAAGTGATGGGAAAATCTCCCAAAGACAGCTACAAATAAACTGACAGGTGTTTAACTTTTTTACCTGTTTTAACCCTGCTCGATAAAAAAAAAGAGGCATACATATTTTCATAGGGACTTCATAGTGTTGTGTTGGTAATGTTTAAAGTAAACCTGTCACTTTGCCAAATCAGGGAATGCAGGGAAGAGCTGTTGCTTCATCTTTGTCCCCTATGGCCACAGGCCTACTGTGCTTAATGGTAAATATGCCCTCAGTCAAAACTAGAGGAATAATTATAGGTTTAGTAAATGTGAGGTTATTTTTATATCATGGACAATAAAATTAAAAAAATATACAGGCAACAGCCATAATATCTTTTTGGAAAGAAATAGCTTTTGGAACGGGGAGTCTTTTTAGCATAAAAAAACAAAAACAAAATGTTGAGTGACTTGATGTCTTAGTAAAGCAAATGCAATTGTTTTTTCTATTACTGCAATTAACAATTACTATCACAAATGGTATTTACTATTATAGAGAACAGAGCAGCAAATTGCTTTATAATCTGCAGTAGCTAACCCCGAATTTTGTGTAATTTACAGTTACGCCAGTAAAATCTGGTTTTGGATTGACTATTGGTTTATTGAGTCGTTGTTCTTGCAGGTTATTAAATAAAGCTGAGAATGTTTGACTTGCACAGAACTCAGTATGTACATTGCAGTTTGTTTATTTCTGCAGAGAGAGTAAAAGGCCAATAGGTCCGGTCTCCCGTGTAGCTGGCTTTATAGGAAGACATCTGATTGCGGACAATTTTAGTCAAAGTTCGGGCTTTGACTGCCCAGGAACCATTGTTTGGTGACACCACTTCCATATTGATTTTCTCCTCACACGCATTTTTGTTTTTGCTCGGCTTGGTTTTCTATTCTGTCTTTTCATTCTTTCACTGTCTCTGAGCATGGCCTCATAATCTCCCTGTTTCTGGCAGCTTTCATTTCCCCATATACTTGTCCTTTGGTCAGGGCTATGAGTAGGCTGTATGGATTAGCTGGGTCACATTAGCATAGTCTGCCTGAGATAGAGGTGTTTCTGCACCAAGGAGGGGGAGAATAGCCCAAACCTCAGGATATGTGATCAGTGGATTTGCATACTGCTCAGCTTACGGCTCTTGTATTAATTCCACTCCAGCTCTCCTGCCTCTGCCGCACTAAAGATTTAGCATTGTGTCATTAACTCTTCCACACAAGCGACATGCTCTTTCTATCTGAAGGCATCCAGCCGCTTCCTGATTTGTCACTTTTGCTAAGTAGGCGCTCAGTGCCCCAACCACTGGGCTTGGGTGTTGGCTGAAATTGTGCATGTTGTCTACCAGTTAGAAGGCATAGTTGGATTCAGAAACTGGATGGAATAAATTTGAAACCCAGAAAAAGCTAATTGAACAAAAAAAGTTTTTATTTAAGGAACTGTTGAAACCACTGAATGCAAACAATTTTCATTTTAGTACCTGGCGCCCTCGCTAAATAGGCGTCTGTGTCTGACACTGATAGCACAGTTAAATTAGGAACTTTTATTTTGCCCACTACCCTTCATACAGTTGACAGCGCTGGGGCTTGGGAATTGGCCACTCAAACACCAGCACCATCTCATGTTGTAGGGGAGAGAGTCCTGTGTTAGCTCCAACTGGAACTGAATTGTCTTGGCGTTTACAGAGGGCTTCTTGTCCTCTATCCCAAAGCTTAACAAAACATTAGGGGAGCCAAGGGAAGGAAAGTATAAGATGCTGCTGGAAAAAGGAGCTACAATAGTTGGAATACAATAGCTGGCAGGGGAGATGCCTCCATCGACGCTCTTTAGCCTGGATGGGGAATCAAGTGATTTCTCTCACCTGAATGAGAGAAATCTTGAGGTGTATGGTTAGCTTTTAAAACATTGAAAATATCAGACACAATGAAAGTCCCTGCAGAGCCCCCTAAAAGCTGCTTTCCACTGTAAATTACAGCTTTATTCTGCATTTAAAGCTGTAACAGGTTCTCTTTAAGTGCTGCCTTAGGAGGCACTATAGCTAAAAACACCTCCTCTCTGCCCCAGACTATAAAGGTGAAATCTGCCATTATAGTCTGGAACATTGAGCATAGCATGTCCTAGTTCTCATTATAGGTTTTGTGTTCAGTTTTAGCTGTAGGTACTGCAGTGTAATTCATCCTCGAAATTCACAACAGAAGCACCGAAGATATTCAAGCTGGCTCTCTCAATTGCTCTGCTCACCCTGCTCTGCCCTCCCAGAGTCCTGCTTTTGGTGTTACATCAGAGATCAGATACCTGGGAGGCTGCTGAGTCACTATTTTGAGGTGGGGATACGGAGTTACGCTGCTGAGAAAATGACTACAGCACTTCTGCTATGAATTTTAGGATGAATTGCTCCATTGTGCCTGCATCTGCCAGAGGTTAGAGAGGGTTTGTTTTAACGCTCATTTACTGCCTGTTAACAATTTGTAAATACTTGAATGTCCATAGACTAAGCACGAGCTCACTTTAAGGGCCTGGCAACTAGCCCAACAGTGCCCCAACAAGCATATGTTATTGTCACTGCTCATTAACTGGGGCTATAAAGTTGTAGACCAGCTGCGGCACCGAGGAAAGTCACCGCAATGATATATAACAGCAGTAGCATCTTTCCTGCAATCTTAATTGGTGGCTGAGGCTGGTTTATGGGGTAGCTATAAATACGTATAATATGGATGAAATGTCCATGAGCTTAGGCTTCAGTAGTCATTTGTATGTATGCAACATACATGCCATACAAGTTGTAATTAGGTTATGTGCTCTTTGTGACACCATACACCCAGATGATATGTTTTGTGCTTGTTGTATCATCTATGATCCTGGTTAAAGGTATTTAGAATTGAAGATTTGTGAAATAACCGAGTTGTTCTGACTGTTCCCTATTGTTTAGTACGTACAGGCAGTTTACAGCCTTCAGATCTGTTTATTTAAGATACCTGAGGTTCCGTTATGTTTCAGGCTTGCCTTTGAGAGCAGAGGAGATGTTCATTTACACTCTGACATGTTAATGTGCCTGTGCATCACATTAGATCACTCAGTTTTGTAACAAGCCCGGGACGCCTCAATATGGGCCACTTGTCTACCAAATGAGTTCCTGATAATTAGCATTGTGATGCAGCAGCAGATGTAAGATGTTGGGGTAATGGGTTCATTCTATGAGCAGTTTGTCTCTGATGTTCCTTGTGTTGGGAGCTGCTACTTTACAGGCACAATGTATCACCGTTGTTAAGTGCTAGGAGCCTAATTTGTTGCCAGTTTCTGAAATTGAATAAATTAACTTTCTTTAGATCTAGCCGAACGATAGTGTCAGAGGCTGTATCTTGCAAACTTGTGATTTCAGGTTTTCAGGTACAGGTTCAGTGGGGATGGAAACTAATAAATAAATTATGCTGAAGCAGATCTGAAAAGGAAACTTCAAATAGAAAGTAGAACACAAACTTAATTTAAAGTGGCACTCCAAGCAGGTAAATAAATACACAGTTAAAATACATATCTGTGAACTATGTTAACTGCCAAAATATTTGTAATTCTGTTCACCTAGTTTTGTGATTCACAAAGTTCTTCTACTTTATACAACCAGACAGGTAGCACTAATATTTTTTATTTCAGCTATGCGGCTTTCTGAGTCAGCTGACTGTTTATTAGACAACAAATTTGCATCACAGCCCAACCATTGCACTACTGATTCCTATCCAGAGACCATTGACCAAATATTTTCTTGGAATTCCTTTTTAAACTCTTTTCTGCTTTAATTTAGCTTAAAGATATGGAAATATGCCTGAATCTCCTCTTTACATCCTTAGAATATTAATGGAGTGTTTCCTCACCTGTGGCAAGTATGCCATTGGTAGTACATATCCTTACTATAGGCTGTACAAGTTAAGGTCAGCATTTATGTTAAGTAAAGCCTTTTGGCAAGCGCATTGGCTTTCCCAACAGAGTGTATGCACCTATTTCTGTGAACTCCAGAGCCTGTATGAAGAGAGCTCCCTACTTATAGGACGCTGTACCCAAATCCCAAGGGCCCAGTCAGACTATGGGGGTGATTTACTAACCTAAACACACACACACACACCAGGTGTGTGTGATTTTCACACAGCAAAACGTATTTATCAACCAAAAAGTCTCTAAAAGCATATTTCCACTAATGCCATATATGGAAAAATCATGCACATGATGCATATATAATGCTGCTTCACAGTTTAGACAAAAATGGTTAGCTCATGCATTTACATTCCTGCATTCATCAACGCAAGCAACACAACATAGAGCTAATTTACACATCACCTTGCAATTCATGCAAGGCTTTGCACAACACACCTGCTGGGAGTGTACACACTACAAAGGTGTTTAGATTCCACCCATAGATCATGCTGGGAGGGAACACACTGCAGAGGTGTATACACGCTCGTGGTGTGTTTATAAGGTTAGTAAATCAACCCCTATGCGTCTGTTAATGCAACAAGCTGAGGAAAGGTCCCTTAAAAGAAACAAAATGGACATTTTTATGGTACACAGTGGTTTCGCAAACCAAATGTCATTCAGTTAGGGGTTTAATCTACTTTTAATGTCTTCTTGGTTACTGTTTCAGAAGAAGGAGGCCATTTTAAAAAGTGAAACCACAATTTACTTAAGTACCCCAGGTCATTCAGAATAGTATTAAAACTACATAATCAGCATAACAGACAATCAATCATCCTTTGCATGTAGCTGGTCAGCAATGACAGCCCCTATATTCCTCTTATGATAAGATTCCTTTAATTGTACAGGATCTGTAACAGGTTGAGTCATTTGTTGCTCATGTGAGATCATTTGTATTGTATGGCGCATTCTGGGCACAGCCAACCTTTATTGTAAGCAAAAAAGTTCTGTAAAATACCGGCGACTGCTAGTTTTAAGCAACAGTATCTGGAATATAGGTTCAGACTTTAAAGGGGCTGCTTCTGTTTAATTTGGGCGATGAGTCCATTTTAGGAGTAGAATGAAACAGAAGTAATGAATCAGCATGATCATTCCTATGTCTCGTCTGCAGGTTCCAAGATTGACAGTATTCACTATATTAGCAGCTCTCAATTTGAGCTTGTTAATTCACAGCTGCAGCAGAATCTTGTATATAAGTACTTGTGGACACTTTGATGACAGTAGAATTTGTATCCCTGCTAGCATCATCAACTCTCTCCATACTGCACACTGTGGATACAGCAATGAAGGATCATCAGTGCCTTCCACTGCACAAGAAGCACTTGTATCTCCAACTCATCTGGCTTTGATGATCACTCATTCATAGACACCACTCTGAGGCTGATTGAGATCCAGTCTAACAAGTGCCTGTCTTAATAAACCTCCTCCTTGACGTGATGAAAGCAAGCCACATCTTGTTAACCTTGAGCCTGGGCGCTGGGAGGCACAGAGACTTGAGATTGCTGATCTGAAAGAAAAGGAAATAAGGGTCTGAGATTCTATGATTAATTACAAATACAGTTTGCAAAAATCAGGAGAGGGTGACCAATCAGGGATGACTTTTGAGATGCCACACAGATGGTACCAGTTACTAATGCTGAAGGACTTTTTCTGTAAAAAAGCACATTGTTTTAGTATTTCATAACAGGAGGGTTGTGTTAAAGTTCACCTGTCATTATATGCAGAGAAATATGGGTCCTGCCACTACTGCCTTCCCTTTGAAAATTCTATTTGCCTGGATGTGTCTGGCTTCTCTGCTTCTGAACTATAGAGTTGAGAACAAGCGTGCAACAAATTAAAAGTTGTGGGAAAAGTCAGCATGTAGCCCTATACTTGTTGCAGTGACACAGAAATTATTGAAGAAATTGCATTAGTCTGGTAGCTAGACAATTTCAGGATATTGATTCAATCATTCTAGCTACATATGTCTCCTATGAGGAGTATACCATAGATGTAAAGCTGAACATCCGATAACACAGGCATCTGGGTCTCTAAACTCAAATAGCTGCATTGACTGACTGTACAGGATGCGGGAAGCGGGCTGGAATTGTAAGTTATCAGGAGGAAAACAATAGTGATTGGTTGGAGTTTTCTTGGCTGGCGGTGTCAGCTTCATAGTCTAAAGATCATGGTCTGATCTGGCCAGATATGTTCTACTTTAGCTAGAATGATAAAATACATACAGACTGCCACAGCCATCCTTTTTTTAAAAAAAACAAAAGATATTTTTGGCCGATCTGTAATGTTTCCCGTTTTAAGTGTCTGGACATACTCCCCATATCTGGTTGCGTTGACGTAAACGCTGTTGGGTGATTCAAGTGTGCATGTTTATTGGAAGATTTTCTGGCTGGCAGATTGTGTCCTCCTCCCCCCTGATGTCAGTGACCAGATACAGAGTTCACAGCTGGTCTTTTGACCTCTGACAGATCAATACTGTAATATCCCTGAAAACCATTTTCACATGGACAGCGTCTCCAGATGTCAGTCTTCTCAGTAATGCAAATATTAGACTTCTTAAAAAAATTATCTTGTAATTGATTTCAATGTAAACCTCTCACAAACCTGAGCAATTCAGCTGAGGATATGATGACAAATACATAAGCAGAGGTTCCCTGCAGTGAAAGCCACACATCACAATCAGCATTTCCAGAGATATAGTTAGCTGACATTATCTGCAAACCTTGACATTTCCTATAAATGTTGAACTGGGCCTTTTCCCTCCCACCTCTAGTGTGGTCTGATTGGTCATGTGATAAACCAATGAATAGTTAGGCTTGGGAGGGGGGTCCACTAAACATTGCATGTGGCTAGTGTCCACTAGGTAGCGCAGAAGTGAGTCGTGGTGCCTTGCGTTTTTACAACACAAGGAACTGTCTACGATTGTTTGTTTCTTTTCTTAACTGTATATGGAGTGTACAATGTGTACATTCCATTCATGTCTCCTCATGGCAGCTCTTCACGTTGCACTGTGGTGACCTTCGGTGGTATCCAATCCACTGAAGAAAAATGCAGCATGTCTGATGCTTATTTTATCGCAGTCCACCGAACATCACACCCGCCTTGTGGTATGAACAGCGATAGTCGTTGGTCTGGTGCAGAGAAACGCCAGTCACCGCACCTAGTGCAGACGGGCTTTAACAGTTGAGATTTGCATATAACATCATCTGTCTAAATATCAGAGCCTACTGATTGTTTTTGATATGTGATTTTTCACTGAAGGCAACCTCTGCTTGTATAATTGCAATATATGCTCAGTTGAATTGCACAGGTTTGTGACAAATTAACTTTATTTATTAAGTGTATTTTTGTTTTGACAGTATGAACTAGCAGGGTCTTTTTTTTTTCTCCTTGATGTGAAACTTGCAATGCTAGTGTGAAAACAGATCTATATTAATTCTCCCACCCACAGTGGACCTCCTGCCGCAGACTGACAATCAGTAGATCAGCTCTGCTGTCACACAATGCCACAGTTAATTAGGGGCAATAGAACCCTAGGCTGAAATGTACTAATGACTCCAATAGCATGACCTACTGGCCTCAAACCCTGAACTTCTCTGCAGGTTGTCAAATAGGATGGATTGAGTTGGGTTCTTTGCTATTGACTTGCATATGTAAATTATTTTGTGTGTATGAATGTGTGTGCTTATACTCCTATATACAGTATCGTATGATTATTTAGGTTTTTTTATAGACACGGAGAAGCAGCTGTGCTTTTCACCACCATCAGCCTTTGGGATTGGCTTGGTGTCTTTTTTGTTATAAATACTGATATTTGTGTTCTATTTTTATCTATTTGTTATGCAATATACAGCAAACAGTATAAGGGACTTCCTTTCATCGGTTTATCACAGTCAGAGATTATTAGCTGCCATGGGTTATTACACTTTGTACATCACACTTTTGTTTGGTGTGTGTGTGCGTGTGTATGTGTATATATATATATAATTTTCAGTTATTTTTTGTGTGCTTTGAAATGTTGTGAATACAATTGCTAAGTGACAGATCATCACAGCCATGAGCATTATGCTGTCATACATATTAACACTAGATTGAAACCCAAGTGTTGTGACTTCTTACCTCATCCTTACCCCTTTTCTTCTTTCTCTTCATTTCAGCATGCCGAGGAATGCTGTGTGGCTTTGGCGCTGCTTGTGAGAAGAGCAGCACAGACCCATCTCAAGCAACCTGTGTTTGCAAGAAAACTGCCTGCCCATCTGTGGTGGCACCAGTCTGCGGATCCGACTACTCCACCTACAGTAATGAGTGTGAACTTGAACGTGCCCAGTGTAACCAGCAGCGGAGAATTAAAGTAATCAGTAAAGGGCCTTGTGGTAAGTTCACTGATTGTCAGCCAAGCCCGTACATAGATTTCCTATTGCCCTATGAACGTGTGAATCATACTTTCCCTTCATGAGGCTCCACTTAATAATGATAGCAGTTATCATGTAACACCCGTGACATTATTGCTATGAAATCTGAAGCTGGTATGCATTAACAGAGGCATTGTGCTGCATGTCTCAGTTCCCCCTGGACAATGCAGACTATCAGTCAGAAGACTGGAGAAATAATGATGATTGCTTTGGCTCACCAGAGTTGCAGAGTCTTGTTGCAGCTACACTTGAGCATCCATTGAGGGCTAGAGGTGAAATGTTCCATTCTTAAAAAGTAACTTTATGGTAGCAGAAATTAGAGTGACAGTGTATCTCTTGCCCACTACAACCAGTCTTATTGCTTGTATAGTTCCTTATACCTTTGCTCCAGTTTCACACACCCTTAGCGTCTATATTTTGAACTTTGGTACTACCATGCCCCAGTCTTGCCCTGAGCATGAGTTTTGCAATGGGCTATAGCCCAGCTGTTACCGCTGAATTCTGTGAGACAGAACTCCAAAAAGACTGCTGTATATTTTCATCCTCCTTCATCAATGATTTGTGCAACTTCAGCCGCAGGATTTGTACCTATAAAACTCCCGGTAGGTGTGTAATAACACACTCTATAGTTGTTGGATCAAAAGCCTGATCCAGTCCTCCCGAGCAGCTCTGTGATTAGATGTGCTATACGAGGCCTTTTCTCTCCCTCTTTTTACGTCCCTCTAATGGGATATATAATGAATGGCCTCTTTCCTCTCCTGTTATATGGCTCCCTGGCCATACATATACTATAATGTGCCGTCTTTCCCTTTATTGCCCATGCAGCACCATCATCAAAGCCTTGCTGCATGGCTGTCAGGTACCTGTTTTTTTTCCAAGGCCTGATAAAATGCACATAGGCATTTGCTTCTCCCTGAGCAAATGTATAACACATAACGTAACCTTTTTACCATGCACTCTCCATTTCTGATGCATAAAGAATACTCCTTTTTTCCTTGATTACATATTCAGAAAACTGGCTGTTTCCTGTGTGCTCCTAAATTTCTGTTGCAGTACAAAAAAATAAAATCTATACATGATGGCCTCCATTTTTCCTCCCGAGCTCCAGAGGAAATGCATTATTCACTAACTGTCTTCTATGCAAATCCCTGACCAGGTAAATAGTGTTAATCCCTCCATTTTTCTGCATTGAAAGATGCTTCAACCCTATTTAGTGTCCGGTTGGCCCATTCTGCCAACAGCTGACCTTGTACTTGGACTGGAGCAGTATGTGGCCTTCTGGGTAAATATATCTATATTATCTACTTAGAACAGAAAATGAGCTGTTAAAAAATAATAGTACATAAAATGCTAATTCTGGTTTATTATTGGGCCCTGACAACCTAATAATCTATTCAGCCTTCACACATTTGGCCTTTGTTTGCAGTCAGTGAATTACTTATTGATGCATCTTTTCCACAACAGTAAAAGGCTAATAGGATATTTTATAGATCAGGAGGTCAAGGCCGGACCTTAATTCTCTGCACCCTGCTGCATCTCCCTATGAGCACAGCTCCTTTTCAGTGATGCTAATAGAACTGCATTGTCAGACTGCATGCTGCTGTTAGGAGTTAGGCACTGTGTAAACGAGACCCAGTCCCCTTTCTCTCCAACTAAATTAACTTGACCTTTTTCTTTCACGTTGCTGAGGCTTGTCTCTGCACTCCACGATGCCCTCTCTCCTTTCACATGTGAAGTCAGCCTGGAGGTAACTGCTGTGAATGGGGCCATGCAGCCTACATATAGCATCCTCCCTTTGAATGAGAAATGTTTATTAACTGGTGTATGTGCAAAAACCGGAGAGTTGGCATGTCTAAATCCGGGCCATCATAATCCCTCAAGGCCCTAGTGGCAATGGAATATAGAGTGGATTTTTTTTTTTCTGTACATAATTCTAATGTATGCCTGTAAATCTGGATGGATTGTTTGGTCTACCAAAGCCTGTGCCCTTTACATTTATAGAAAAATGAATTCTATAGGCTATATACAATCGTCCTGTTTATTAGCATGCACTAGTTCATTACATTGAGGAAGACTTATTTCTATTTAAATCTTTTTTTCTTACAGTCGTGAAAGTAGCCAGCATAATTTACATAACTGTTTCAATGTGAAATGTATTTAAAGCTAAGCTTCAGACACCACATGAAAGGTGTTTTTAGTAACTTAATATACAGCTGTCATGAGAGCAGTGGGCAGTGCTACTACAGAAATTGTATTGTTCAGTAACTTAAAGTGGAACTTTATCTTTTTTCTTTAAATTGCTAGGAGCTTCTGTTTTATAGCAGAAGAGACTTTACCTGTCTCATCTGCTAAAACAAATAAAGAAAATCCTCCCTCTCCTGACAATGTTTAAGTTAATGGAACCTGCCTGGTACCCATGCGTACTTTCACGTACGCTTTGGTTCATATGGGATTGCAGCCGCGTGCCTGAGATGATATGACTTGTGTGTGCATGCACTGGAGTTTTATCAGAAGCTGCCGCCCCATTGCAGATGAGCAGCATGGGATCCGGAAGACAGTTGGAGAAGATGGCGGCTCTCCAAAAATGCTGAAGGAGCAGGTGAGTACAGTTCCGCTTTACACTTGTAATGAAGGAATTATATTGGCTGCTGTTGCTGACCTAGTTCCCTGGCTGTCAGGCTGATGCTTTGGCTTTAATAATTTCAAGTCATAATTAACTTTAATAATCCGAGTCACTGACCCAGAAACTATAAGGAATTGAAACACTTTTCTTACAGTCATTTACAAAATGCTTGTTCAAGTCCTGTGGCTAAAATGATACAGCCAGGTAACTAGCTTTTTAGATGTATGCCAGCAATTACAGCCTTTATGCTTTTTTACATTACAGGGTGTACATTAATGGAAATCTGTACAGAGAGAAATACAGGGACCTCCCATTGCTGACCTCCTGTTAAATATACTAGGTGCAAGGCTGTCTCTGCCTTCAGTACTAACCTGTATCAGAACTCCTGGCCTGTTTAATTGACAGGTGGGCAACTAGTATTGTCAGAAGGAGAGAACAGCAGTGGCAGCTCCTTAATTGTCTCAGAGTAGGTTTTCTTTAAAAGACTAAAGGTGCCCATACACCTTACGACCATCGCAAGACCTACGGAACACCGTGGAAGTGTTTTTTTTCTTTTCTTAATGGTTACCTTTTTCAGCTGCTAGAACTCTTGATACTAAAATATGTGCACTGGTGTTTCTCACATACCTTGCCTTGGCACCATGTTCGGGGGTGTATTCATTTGAAATAAAACTATTTGTCCAAGGGCCTAAAGCAGGGGCCCAATCTACTTGTCCCTCTTGGCAATCTACTTGTCCATATACAAAACATTATTTTAACCAAAACCGTATTTAACCATACTAAGAAGGGCTTCTTATTGCGCAGCGCGGTCTGGTGGCATCACCATTTGTGAGCGAAATTCTAAATCCATAGCACAGGGATGTACAGATAGTACTTAAGTACTGGTGGAGGGAAAGGACTGTTCGCCGAAAGGTAAGTATGGGTGGGCATATTTGAGCAGGTGCTTCCATTTTCCCCAATTACTTGGGAAAGTGAACTTACCCTTTAATGCACACTGTGCGTTAGAGAGGACTTCTACTCAGCTACCACAATATGGCTCACAGTGGAATGGGGGCAGTACACACACACAATGCCACATGGATGCATGGCGGGGACCGGCAGATGTGCCTTCAGTCCAGCACTGCTCCTCCACTCAGGGTTTGTCACTACAATTAGAAGCAGGAAACGTATAAGGATACACTATCCATTATAGGGCCTAGAACAAAGGTGCACCCTTATAACCGCCCCGCCACCACCTCTCCGGTACCCAACTCCCTTACTTATCTTGTATTTACTTATTTACTTTTCTATCATTTCTCACTTTATTACTACCATACGGGGGGAGGGGGCAAATGCAAGCTGCTTCAAGTGATCTGGGCAGCTGTACAGCCACCCAGATCACTTGTACAAAACGAGTGGTGGCTCCCCTGCTGAGGTAGCCTAAAACGATAACCCTATTGCTTGCCCGGCAGCAGGGCTAAATGAACGTAGAAAAAAACACCTGCCCGTCGCACTGAACTGCATGTCTCAGGTGTTGGACGATAGGATTTGCACATACCTGATGTTGTTGGAAGAGGGGGGGTAAAGATTTGTCAGAGACTGCAATTCTGGTTACTACCTTATCATTGAAAGCGCTTTATTGGGCAGGTACAAACCTGCTTAACCTGGATGAATAAAATGACACAAACCACATGATGAAGTCTTGCTCTGAACAAGTACCAATTAATGGCACACTATGGGGTCAAGCAGTAGAGAATTGTCATCCACCATGGGGATAAGGGACCATTTTGACAATAAAAGATCCTGCCCAGCACACTGATATCACTGGTTGCCAAGAGCTGGACAGAGAGTTCTAGGTTGCCAAGAGCTGGGAGGGGAGATGTAGATGGCCCTTACACATCTCCCAGCACTTAGCAACCTGGGACGCCCTGGCCAAAAATGAGGCTACCTTATTATAGTGATGGCCCTGATGGCAAATTCTAACTTTTGGATTTTTGCATTAGAATGTACACTTATCTCTTTACTGATGTACTCTGTGCTGCAGCTTTATTTGTAAAACTGCCTGATAATGCCGTTTTAGGGCACTGAATACTCAATACGACACAGTAGGTGGTCTTTCATTTGCTATCATGTATTATCTTTTTTTACTAACAATTTTTTGCAAGAACTTTAGTACTTGTTCCTCTTTGGAAGGTCTTGAGTAGTGTCGCACCTTATTGTAATCTCTGGTAGCAAGCACTGTTCATTTGTATGCTACTCAGATGAACTTCAGCTCTCAGCAAACTCAGGGTAATTTGCATACTTAAAATATTGCAGCTGATGCACGTCAAAAATGTTTTTTCAAGGCAGTGTATAGAAGAAAGCTTTTTAAAAAAAACCATGGGAAGTCATGAATCTAGACATGGCAAAGATCTGCTGTCCAAGTCTATTCATAGGCAAGATCTATTGGGGTAAGGCTGACACAGATCATAATCATCATAAAGGACACGCACCACGTAGTGCATTAAAGGAATCACTTTTTTTTTAATATACATAAAAGTAGAGCTGCAGCTAACGATTATTTTCATAATCGATTAGTTAGCCGATTATTAAGTTCGATTAATCGATTAATCGGATTAAAAAAAAATCTCCAGTGATGGACTACACACTCTCAAGTGGCGGGATAGCAGTGCAGTTCTAGGCTGGATGGCAGAGGATCAGGTTGCGACTCCTACAGCATTGCCCTCATTGCTGGGAAACAACTTCTATAGCAGAGCAGGCATCTGCTTCCAGGTATAGGCAAATAAGCAACTGGTTTCAGAAGCACTACTCCTTTCTCAAGCTTTTCTTATACTATAGTGACCTACCAGTGATTTAATATAGAAAGCTGTTTGTTTTAGATCTACATCTAATGTGCTTGCACAATTTGGTTAGAATTATTTTTTCTCATTGCTTTGCCTTCGATTTAGGTTCCCGAGATCCTTGCTCATCTGTGTCCTGCAGTTATGGAAGCACCTGTGTGCGCTCAACAGATGGACAAACTGCAAAATGTGTCTGCCCAACCACCTGTGCTGGAATACCCGAGAATATTGTGTGTGGTAGTGATGGCAAAGATTATCGAAATGAATGCGCCCTCAACAAGCAAGCCTGCGATAATCAGGAGAACCTCTACAAAAAATTTGAGGGCCCATGCGGTACGTACTACAGGGCGATTATGCTTGTGTTTTGGCCAAGAGATTTGGCATGCTGATAGTTTAAAATCTCTCAGCATTTCAGCTTTTCCTGTGTTATGAGACTGGCCCTTTATTTAGACTCCAGAAGATTCTGGGGTTAGTTAAAAGGTCAAAGTGTTTTTTAGTCATGGAAAATTTAGATTGGGGTTGGGAACTGAAAGTAGAAGTTGCATATAGCAATTAATCAAGTTGCAGCTGATATGTTTTTAGAACAAAGTTGAAAATCAGCCTGGTTGATATGAAGCATGCCTAATTTCCCTTTTCCCTTTCCAATAGTTCTGTACGTCAGCCCATTGTATATTGCTTCCTTTAAGAACTGCGATTCATAATGGTAGCATAATTTACAGGATTAGGTGGGAGGGAACCCAGGGCAACCTAACAAAAGGGTTCCCAAAATCCCCAGCTTCATTAAAAACGATGTACTATTTCGGTTATAAATAATAATAAATATTGAGCAATTATCAAACCCAATAATAATATGCAATTCATACAAGCTCTGGGGAGAGATTTAGCCTGTGGAAGCTTGGGGGCAATGGCAAAATAACCTATGTTGCCAACAAGTGAACTTGTATATAATATAATAAACAGCACTTCTTTGTTCAGCGTTATAAGCCAGAACGTTAGAGACTAATAAGAGAAAAAATAATTGGCAAATTGCTTACAGGTGATGGATTTCTGTTGGGAATAGCGGACTGTCTGCTCCAAGCAAAATCACTGTATCTCATTTAATGCTTTTCCCCCCCTTATATTCCCCCAAGATCGCTATTCCAATATATTGTTTTGTTTATTTTGGATCAAAAGGATAGAGTTGTCTTGTACCCATATAATGAAATTAGTAATAACACTTATGTTTTAGCAGTGTGTGCTGCTTTTATACTTGTTCCTGTAAATTATTGTTTCACTGTGGCTATGAATGAACATCTATTTTTCTAAAATGAAGAATCATCTATTAAAGCTAACCTATCTTTTATTTATGGTCTATTAAAGGTATTCTACAAAAGGGAATGAACGCCATCTGTATTGTCTTTAGTAATTAGTCAGACAAGGCTGCTTATCAGACTTCCCTATGCAAACAGACACCACCTTTTTGACCATGTTACAGAAATTTGTAACCAACAATTGAAAACAAATATGCTATAGAGGGCTGCATTATATGCAAAGATAATGGACAGTTAATTCTTGCAATCATTTTGAGAAACAGAAGATCACTGCACTATTTGAATTACAGAGAGACTTGTGACTACTCCTAATAGCCCGCAAACCGCTTCAGTTCTGCTGCTAATCTAACATCAAATGATCAGAGTTGGCATAGCAAAAATAGCTAACCCTTTTTTTTTTCTATTTTTAGCTGCCCCTGGCATAGTTCCACCAGTATCTTTTGTTAAATACAGCTTCACATGCAGATGCTACTGAAGAAACAACAGCTGATTTTGAATGGTTGCCATAAGCAAGAGTTAGTTTCTGAAAGTGTTTCTGGTTGCCTCTACCATAACCCAGTCTTGTAGGCTATTTTAAATGGGCCCATTGCACAGTAGAGTATCCTTTATGTGAGAATCAGAATTTAGAGCACTGTTTGGCTGTCAGAGGTTACACTACTGACACTAGTTGCTTTGCCTTATTAGTAAAGAAGTATCAACAGGCGTTGTCTGCTACTACATCGAATTCACTAAACTGACTGCCTTATTTACCTGGTGTTTTGACAGACCCGTGCAAGGGAGCCCTAAATGATTTGAACAGAGTATGCAGAGTGAACCCACGCACTCGGAAGTTGGACATGCTTTCCCGACCTGAGAATTGCCCATCCCGCAGGGAACCAGTATGTGCTGACGATGGGGTGACCTATGATAACGAGTGTGTAATGACCAGGACTGGAGCCATGAAAGGGATAGAACTGGTGAAGGTGCGCTCAGGGCAGTGCCAGGCTCAGGGTAAGTAATGGCAACAGTATGTGTAGAGAATTGTGACTGTAATATAATATTGTCTAGCTTGAAGGATATCACACAAACCTGAATAAATAAATGTAATTTCCCTTTAGAGCTGGGTTTGTGTTTTATGTCTCTCTGCCGTGTGTTAGAAGTACTCCAATGCTGTGGGAGCTCCATGGTGGCGCCACAAGTTTCTGCTTTGTAATGGTTGAAATATGTGTATAGCGATCTTAAAGCACAGATCCAGCGTTTTTGTTTGAATCCCAGCATATAACCTCCCCCTGCTCCTGTTTTTAAAATAAATTCCAGGATACATACTTTAATTCCAAGAGTCTTAAATTTGATAAGCTCATGCCTCTCCTCTTTTTTTGAACCAATTGCAGTAGGTGGTGCTCTACGCTATAGACTGGTGCTCACATTATGAGGTACAAGTGCTGGTCTATGCAGCTTTCCATTGTTAGCCCAGAGTTTGTAATGACATGCCCCCAAGGGAGGGCTGTCATTGACAACCTGGATTTACAGGAAATGGGTTCAACCCAGAAGAGAACTGGTGCTGGACTACAAAGAGAACTTGGAATGCTGTGCTGGTTCATGGAGAGGTCAAGTATTGATTTTGGAGCTTATGTTTTTTATTGGATGGAGTAAGGGATTAAAAAAAAAATCAACATGCAGTCCAGTTTTAAAAGAAACTACTATCTATTTCTTAGATATACTGTATATGGGAAAGAGACCAGCTTAATTCACACTCTCTTATCAAGGTGTGTTATCATTTAAAAAACTTTGTTTATACGCATAGTTTGTAATTCTGTGTGTGCGTGGGGGCTGACATATGTGCTCATTACATATTCAAAATGTACTTCATGCTGAGCCTCTCATCTCACTGCAAGTCTGCTATAGAGGGTCTGGCTGAAACCAGAAATACCCTCTGTAGCTGGTTGCACCATTGCTTTATTCATGGCAAGAAAAATGTGCTTGTTTAAGTTTGAATATGAATGCAATGCTGACATTATCCTATGAATGGGTTTGAAGATGACATTTTAAAGCAAACATGTATGCTAACTACAGCAACTTAAGTAAGTTGTCTACAAACATATCTTCTATAGGAACCCTGTCCCTTCAACACCATGTGACATTTCACCGAGATGTTTTCACGTCCGTGTAGTAAAGGAAAGACACACACCCTTCCCATCCACAATACTGAGACTGGCATTGTCATGGTGGGGTAGTGTGTGTTAGGTGGGTTTGTCTATGCTTGGGCACAAATTGACTTTTGACTGCAGATAGCTGTAAGTACACAGTCAGCACCAGATGGTAGAGACTTACCGATTATTCTATCTTCTTGTAATTTTTGGAACCCATTCACACATTTCCATGTGAACAAGTTAGGGTGTTCACTTGGATTTTAATGCACGTAATACACATATGGTGTGTTGTATGTGCTATGGAGTGCATTCCCAGTCATTTCTATTGCTCCTAATAAACACACTTGACCCTCAGCGCACCACAATGCATGCAATAGGAAACACTCACACTGCTTTGTGTTGTGCTGGAAAAAAATATGCTTTTTATCTCCTCCATATGCGTTGAGGGCTCATGCAATGTACATTAAGCCGAAAAAGAGAAAACAAGTTTCCCTAAAACCCAACTGCACCTTTTGTAGCAAACAAAAAAAAAAGCAGCTAAAACAATAAAAATTCGCTTTTTTGCAATAGCTAACCTCCTCTACGATGCTATCCCCCAACACTCACTTTTCTTGCTTCCAGCTTCTGGGGACCCTGATTGTCATAAAAGTGCTGTTGTGCTTTAATTGATATACTTCAAGCCCAGTATGTGAATTCAAATAACTGATGAGAGGTGAGATGATCCTTTCCATCCTGCACTTCTGTACAGTTTCGTACAGTTTCTAATTTCAGCAGACTTGTAGCTGATAGTGGAAGTTCATATATTAAGATCTGAAGGACTACAGTTACAGCACAGTTGAGCATGTTGGTTCCAGTGTGTTAGAAACCACTAAAATGTAGGCTTTGAATTCTAGTTACATGTAGCACAGCCTTTGCCAACGTAGGTTCCTGTGCCTCTTAAATATATCAAATAATTGTGTTCTTTGTGCAGCTGCAGCTAGCTACAGAGCACATCCTTTGAGCAGAAATATTATTTTTAGTGCTTGCATCCTTCACCTACATTCGTCCATTCACACTAACTTAATTTCTGGCTGTAAGAGGATGTGTTTAAGTCTTTGAACCTCAAGCTGAAGGTTCAGGAAGAAATGTTTCATAGGGCAGCTCTATATGTAAGTAAATGGGCCATTCTTTGTTACACAATACACCTCCCGAGCCTACACAACACTAAAGTCTGAATCTGTAAAAATCAATATCTTCCTGACACTGTCACTGCCTGAATAGAAGCATTTCTGACACAAAGAAAGTATTTGCAGAGTGAAATGACACTTATGTGGTTGGGAAACATTTAAATGGAAGTCTGCATTGCCACTTTGCAATCGATTTGAGCGTCGGTAAGTGCGCTTTTTAGAGCCGCGGAATAAAAGCAGGTAACACCTTATTCCGCGACGCAGTGCATTCTTCTGTAGCAGATTTAAAGTGGACAATTTGGGTCTCTGTTTGAAAATCGTGAGAAGATTCATTCACACCCATAAATATGCAAAATACTCTATTTATGTATTGTTGTAATTATCACAATTGTAGCTATTAAATACTCTCCGTTTCAGTAATTTACTGAACGGTAGCTGTGTGGTGTCAGAAACTTGCTATTCCCATTATTATTTTGGCAATTATGATTTTACGTTTGGTAAAAGCCATTCTTTTCTTTTCCTTTTTTTTTTAAACAATGGATATTTAAGAATCTCCAAGTTCAGCGTTCAACATTTTGAGCTTTAACTTATTTGCTGTTCTGTGTGCAGCAAAGGAAAATTAGAATCACTTATCTCTATATTCATTCTGGTTTAAAGCTGAACTCCAGAAATAGTACTTATGGGGACTGACTACAGTGCTGGGTTGGCTGCGAGGCCAAGTATATCAGCAGCAGTCCTTCCACAGGGAGAGAACAAGAGATTTTATATGTTTAATGCAGGAAAGGAAATTACTAAGACCATACTGTATGGGAAAGTGAACAATATCAAATCGAAGATATTAAAAATGTTGTGCCCGGAATTCAGCTTTAATGTTTTAGTAAACCGCCAAATAAAAAAACGACAGTTTGGGCCCCCCTGTAGGTGTTTGCTGTAATGTGCTTGTATTCACAACATATTAGCACATTATGGCCAACATACCTTGCAAGCAATCACCTCCAGCGCTACATTGTTAGTGCTCTCCTCTGACAGCGCCTCCATCCTCTCCTGGGTTCAGCAGATTCAGGCGCTTGATTGGCCGGAATAATATAACTCCCACTCAAAGGCATGCAAGTTCCTTCATTTCGGCACAGGACTGCACTGAGCTTATTTGTGTGAATTTGAGGGTTTTTTCTAATAAGAGAAATAAGACTTTCTTTTGTATTAATATCAAATTAATATTTATTTCTATTTCTGTTGTAGTAATGGTAATGTTATATAAAAATTGATTGACCCTAATAGGACTGTTAGGGGAAGGTTTTGGGGCTCATGTACATGGCCAATAGAGGACCGTGCAGCGTACATTTGGGCGTAATGCTCTGCCTGTGAGTCCCAGATGAAAAGTACAGATACAGCCAGATAGCCTGTCCAATGGCAGGCTGACGGGCACTATGGCTGTGCACATATATTATGTGCATCCAAGCAGTAACTGTTTACAGGGAGGTAAGTGCTTCCCCAAATGCAGACAGTCTGTGTTTGGGGCATTGCATACAAACCAGTAGGCAGTTACCACTTGGATGTACGTAATATATGTATATAGCTGTAGCATCTCTTACCCTGCCATTGCATTTGTACAGCCTGGCTGGCAAAAAGAAGGCAAAAGACCTCCTCTGAACTTGTATGAAACACAGTAAAGTCAGTGATGTATCTGCAGTTCTTACTTCCATTAACCATGAGCCTAAAATCAATACAATTATGTAGCAATTGATCTCATCTCAAAATTTACAAAGTTATCCAAAATAAAATAACCCAGCATGTGTTCAGCAATAGGTTTTAGAATTTAAAGGAAACCTTCCATTAGAAATATGAGTCCATCATTACCATCTACCTCCTGAAAATGATTGCTGCTTTGCTTTTATGCAGACCTACCTTGGTCAGCGCTGTCAGATGTGCAGAGCAGGAATGTCAAACCAAAGTCAGGCATCATCATCTACAGGTGAAACTCGAAAAATTAGAATATCGTGCAAAGTTCATTTATTTCACTAATGCAACTTAAAAGGTGAAACTAATATATGAGATAGACTCATTACATGCAAAGCAAGATAATTCAAGCCGTGATTTGTCATAATTGTGATGATTATGGCTTACAGCTCATGAAAACCCCAAGAACCCCAAATCCACAACCTCAAAAAAGTAGATTATTACATGCAATCAATAAAACAAGGATTGTACATAGAAAAATATCGGACCTCTGAAAAGTACAAGCATGCATATGTACTCAGTACTTGGTTTGGGCCCCTTTTGCAGCACTTACTGCCATTACTTTTGCACGATATTCTAATTATTCGAGTTTCACCTGTACATACACTGATTTAAAGTGCTGAAGAAAGAGGGTCAGCATGACAGCCGGGCAACTGGCATTATGAGAAGGAGTAATATCTGCTTTTATGTTTGTTGCATATCTGTTTTTTTTTTTAAAGTGAACCTGTCACACCCTGGGCAATTCCAGCTGAGGATATGACAAAGGTTAACTTTAATGAAAACTGCACATGAAAACTATTAGAAGATAGAGATAGAGGAAGCTGAAGTCATGCAGATCTTTTGCTTAATTGAAGAATTTTTATTTTTTTACGTTTTGGATAGAGGGGGGGGGGGGGCTTCACAC
>NW_017306939.1:752786-769068 GCF_000935625.1 Nanorana parkeri
GGGATTTCATTCCAAAGGGAGAAGAAATCCTTCCAAAGCGAGGGAAGTCCCTGGTGGTCAGCAGAAACACCAGAACTTGTGTCCTCATTGAAAGATTTCTCATCCATTCCTGTTCTGATGACAACCCACAATTTGTGATTTTCTTTCACTTTTATGGGGACATAGGCAGCAATAAAATCTTGACCGGGGTTCCAATCCCTCTCCACCCTATTCAATACTAAAAATAATTAACAAAATTGGCTTCAGTTCCATTTTAAAAATGAATGAAACATATATAGTGTAATAAATGCAATATATAATTGCTACACAAATATACTTAAGTGTAAACTGTAAATTTAAGTGTATATAAAGTGTATGTCTGGGCAAAATAAACAATAAACATATGCAGTGCAATTCTGCAATACTTGTTAATTTCACTACGTGTTAGCTGTTAAAATCATTGCAAGTACAGAAAAATATCTGTTGATCCTGCCCGGAATCCAGTGAACTTCTAACTTCTTTTGTTGCCTGACAACATTAAGCTGTAACTACTCGCCCCCCACCCATGCTTACTGTGACATCCTCACAAGTTTACTCCCCCACTAGTAAGGAGTTTCACAACTCTGTGATCTGACCCAACCGTGGTTGATAACCCGCATCCACCCCACATCAATGTCAGCTCCTGCTTCTTAATGTGTATATGAAATATATAACACGTGCTTAAATTTATTCATTGCATGTGAACTTATAGATGGTCTCAAGTTCAGCTCCCGACACTTTGAGGTGACAGCACAATAGTAGCATTTGTGCGTTGAGGTACATTGCCTCGAGCTAGGCAGTCCATCCAAAAGTAATGGGATGTAACGCACCTCAAAATTCTGTGTTATTGGCCACAGAAATAACCAGCATTGGTGTCAAAGACCACAGTAATAAGCACCCAGCATTGGTGGCAATACTATTAACCAGCTATTGGTGGTCAGTGGTGGTGCTGTTTCCCTCCCCCCTCATGTGCTGGTGCTCAGCTGCCATACTATTTAAACCACCCCCCATTGGTGGTCAGTGATATTGCTGTTTAACACTTCCTTCCATTCGTTGTCAGTGGCAGTGCTTTTAAAAAAAAAAAAAAAACCCTCACAACCCTGTTCCCCTTGCATTAGTGGTTAGTGGCAGTAAAATTGAACCCTCAGCATTGGTGGTCAGTGGTTACTTGCCTTATCACATGCTCGTATCTGTCGCTCTCCTCATCCGGCCAGGACTTTACTTGCCAGGAGGGGATAATGCAGAGAGAGTTTCAGGGCCTGACACCCTGTTGTAGTTCTGCTGCCATAAGGTGCCCAGCAGCTAGTGCACCCAGCCCAGCACATGACGGGCTACACCCAGAGAGCCACATAGTCTTACATGTGCAGGTAGATATGCAAACATACAGGAGGGTAGGGAGTTGGGTCCATGAACAAGAATTCTTTGCTTTGTTATGTTCCTCTTTATATCGGTGTCTGCAAGAGTATTGACGAGACACATTGATGGCTGTACATAACCTATATGAACAGTGCAGGCACGTGGCGGATGTTTATATTGTTTGGAAGATATTTTAGTCTGTAGAATTCAGGTTTACTAAGAGTTTGTTCAAACTACAACACAAAATATTGCAGGTAACACACCCATGCCTTACATGCAGTTTGATGGTGTGATGTGCTGCCTTCCTTTTTTTTTACATGTGTTGCAGTGCATTGTTTTTCCTTTTTAGATACTTTTAGATCTATAGCATGCTGCAACTCCATTGCACTGTGATAAAATTCAACTTGTCTTTTCCCTGTAGGGCATTGGTGTTATCTGGCACTATTGAAAGCAATGGTATATTGCCTGACCTTTCATTTTATTTGCACAGAGCAACACTACATAGTGTTGGTGATATAAACCAGCCCTAAAGGATCCATTGGCAGAGCCATTTGGACTGCCTTGTAAAAGATCAGCTGTTGTCGTATGTTAAAAAGTCAACGGTCTAGTGTCCAATTCCCTCTTGCAATTCTTAAATGAAACCTGTCATCAGAGGATTACTGACCATTATTTCTGAGTAATTGTCCTGGATTATAGAGATAAGGGAGTCTGACACTTTCCTAATACTCATTAACTGCATGCATGTTCTGAGTCAGTGACTCAAAAAGTAATAATGCCAATCACAGCCAGGTAACAAGCATATTTAGGAGTCCAGCAGTGGCAGTTGTGGGACTTCTTATGACAGAGTCATAAGTCTTTAACTTAAAGTGTGTTTCCACTTTTGCAGTCAAGTGTGAGTAAACCACACAATGTTTGTTATGTGCGCCTATGCACACAGCATACCTAGATTAATTTTTAAATAGTATTTCTTACCTTTCTTGAATTTTCTTTGTGACAGGCCTTTGGACAGCCTGCAAACTACTCTGAGCGATTTTTTTAAGTTAACATGTAAAAAATATAACGTAGGCGTTATCTCAATTTGGCTGCTAAAGTAGAATTACACTTTAAAGTTGAAAAACAAAGAATGAAAACTGTCAGGGGACTCTTACTGTGACCACTGGTGAAAAAAAAAGTCTGTAAAGGATAGTAAATGTGTCCATCTAACTTGTGTTGCAATTTGTCTGTCTGTGCCATTTACACTCCACAGGTGTTTGAATGACCATTGTTAAGCTAACAGGCTAACTGCCTTGTGGATGTTACTTATAGTCTCTCCTTTATTTTCCCTTTTTAGACAAATGCAAGGATGAATGTAAGCACAATGCTGTGTGCCTTAACCGTCGAGGGATCACCCGCTGTTCTTGTGACCGCATCACTTGTGACGGCGCCTACAAGCCTGTCTGCGCCCGGGACAGCCGAACATATGCCAACGACTGTGAGAGGCAAAGAGCTGAGTGCATCCAGAAAACAGCTATCCCAATGAAACACAAGGGTCCATGCGGTAAGTAAATACTGCCGCCTATAAAATCCCAACAGTGGTTTTTTTTTTTTGAAGAAATGTAAGAATTGATAGATATGTATTTGTTCTCAACTGGTTACTGGATGATTCATAAAATAACAAAGCATGTAAAAATGTAATTTTGGGTAAAGGGGTATTAGAAAAAAGGGTGGGGGGTGGTTTCCATTTCCATTGCTTATTCATGTACTCCCCTTCACATACTTCCATCTCCACCAAGATTCTACATTGTGTTCCACTTTTGTCAATATGTTCTCAGCCCTTCTCCCTTTGCAACCCCAAGAAAACGTACTGATATATGTATCTTCTCCCTTTTCTTCCTAATGTCTTGCTTTCTTCTCTGTCTTTCCCTCATAGAGAAGGTGTATAGTTGGTACATTTTCTGCCCGTGACCACTTAAGGTTTGGAAAAACCAAGGGCATGACCTGTCCTTACAGAACACAAAACAAAATGGTGCCACATTTGCTAATGAGGACTCACCTCTTTCTCTCCTTCGCTGCAATGGATATACACGTATTTCCTACATCAGCTGCCACAACTCTAAAATGCTACCCAAGGAGAACCTGCAACTTTTACATCAGTGGCACTGTCAGGTTGCTCAATAGGAATTTTTAGACTTGGGATATTGTTTGGGATGCTCCCCTATAAATACCTAATCTGCTGCTCAAACTCCACTTTTATTCTCTCCCTGTTTGCTCCCCTTTTCCTGTATTTTGTGTCTTTCTTTTCAACAGTGGCTCTCTGTGGCGTAAGGATGGATGACCCCTCCTTGGTTGCTTCATTCTGTCTGTCTGTAAGGTCTTCAGTCTGAGGTCTGCTGTTTAACCCACAAGTCTCCCTCCAGACAGTCATGCCTTTCCCCACCTCCTTCCCATTCACAGCTTGCTCTCATTAATTAGTGTGGATGAAAAACCTAGTGCTTTTGTGAGCTTGCGTCCAGGCTTCTGGACTGGTATAGCTTGGGCTTCCACCAGCCTCTCAGCTCCTTCCTTAATCCACTTGTTTGTGCTGACACCCGTTCTTTGCTTGTTGCCTGTTTATGTATTGGTGCATTGCAAAAGCCTTTTAAAACCTTCTCCTACAAATCTAAGTCCACATCGAGCAAACACGCTGCGCTGTACTACTGAGAAGTGGCTAAGCTGTCAGAAACGATCCCTTTCTGTTGCTCTCGGCTAAACTGATCAGCATGCATGTCTGTATTATAGAGAGTGTATAGCCAGTTTGCTCTCTTCATCTGTGTGCAGCATGGTGGGTGCAAGGCATGTGGCCTTTTGTTTATCCTTTATTGATATACATTAAAATAGTAAAATATCATCCACTTTGAGGACAGAGAGCTTCTATGAAAGTAATTGATTCAGGATCTTTATAGGCTGGACGTGAGTTTACAAAAGGAGGGGTGAAAGACGCAAGACTTGGAAAAATTCCTTCCAAAACCCTGGCATTCTCTTTATTAACTCTCTATTGTCTCTAAATTTCATCCTTTCGCAATACAAATACTTTAGATATGGACTACCGGTGGAAATCTCTTTTAAAAATCCATCTGGATTTTACCGATGTCTCTCTTCTAGCAATTGTTTTCCCTTCTGCGTATGGTCTGGCTGTGACAGCTGAGAGCAAAGTCATGCTCACAGAAAGCTGTAAAGACCTGGCAGTGGATCAAGACCTGCCCGAAATAATTTTGGATGGAAGTCCACAAGAAAGTGTCCATAGAGGGTACAATTTGACTCCACCTAAGCATTATTCAGACAAATGTTTAAGAGAATTGGTCATACATATGGTATTAAAATCTATAGCTCGCACAAGGACCCCACAAGTAGTCCTACATATACAGCCTTGAGTGCTGGATGTGATGGATCATTTGGGATTGTTTGTTCCAATGAAGCACATTACGTAATGTGTCCTCCAACAATTTCAAACTGTCAGATTTGATCACATTTTGATTATAGTTCAATTTGCAAAGTAAAATCCAGTCTATGGCTAAATAGATCATGGAATGATAACCTAATAAACATTTAAAGGGTCAGTCCACCAAAAATTGATATTTGTATTTTTGGTAGATGCTGGAATCTTAAACCACCTGTAAGATTCTCAAACCTCTGGGGCACTTTATTGATACTGTCCGCACTTGATTTCCTCTGTCCACTTGCCTACTGTGGCCATTATAAGGGACTCCCACAACCTCTTTTGGATTTATTATTTATTTGATATTATGGGGAAGGTAACAGGAGGAGCTTGAATACACAAAGGTGGGCTGAAACACCCAAAATTCCCAAGCAACAGACCTGGAAATTGTGAAAGGAGATATCACTTTTTTGAACATTCAAGATATATAAGAATATAATAGAATAAAAATATAAGTCAGAGGCGGACTGTGCAGGCCCCACCTATAAGAAATATCCCGTTTGGGAGGGACTGACCCTTTAACAAAAACAAATTGGTAAACAAAGAAATGTAAGCTATACCATTTATAAACCTGTAGATTGAGATTTAATATTTTGATTAAGTAATGTAGCCTGCTGGGATTGCAATTTGACTTCTGTGGATTAAATAAACCACTATGCTTAGCCATCTTCTCTTATGCCCAAATATAAACAGGTTGAACAGTTCCCATTTGTTGGTTGTAATCTCATGCATCAGTAGCTGGTGTCATCCATTACAGCTTTAGCAAAACCCATACACACTATGGACCCGGTGCTGCCAGATTAGTGTAACACATTGAAATAGCCACCATATAACTCCACCACCTGTGTTTTTATCCATCTCTCCTGGCTGTCACTCTTTTACCGAATGCTAATGAATGTTCTTGTTTGTGACAAGTTGTTTCTTTCAAATTCAAAAACAACATGTAAGCAAGCCCAGGAAGCACATATGTTGCCAAAGCAATCATATTCTAAAAACAACTGCAGTAGCATCTCTTGTACATTATCTTCCCACCTGAAATGTATTTTTAGGTGTGTTTTGGAAAGGCTATTTCTATTTGTTCCTCCCTACTGATTCTGTCTTTTTAGTCTCTGTATATTTGAGATAACGGTATTGGCATATGTAAAGAGGACATACGGAGGCTTGAATTTTGCAAAATGTTTCAATAATCAGATCACTTGAAAGTTGTAATGCAACTGAAAAATGTGTTGGGTAGCTGCTGGTGCGCTGGCTCACCAATGAGCTTCTATTATTTGGAAGTCTGCTGCTGAAGTCATTCTAGTTTTTTCCCAGTTTCGACCACCAGCCTAAAGCTGGCCATACACTACTTAGATTTTCGTACAAAAGATCTTTCGTTCAACTTTCTATCAGTTGATGGGGTCAAATTGATCAATTTGTTCAAACAAAATTTCAGTCGACATTCGTTGAATGTCTAAGGGCATTATTGGGTGGTAAATAAATCTCTTTTGTAGAAACGTTTGTTCGGAAATCTACTTGTGTATGGTAAGCTTAAGCCATTACAAGTGCCTCTCACACACGCTAACTGATATTTTTAAAGCTATACTCCAGGCAAACCACTTACTACATATAAGGAGTACATAGTAGTTTTACCTGCAACAGAATTAGAAGTGGCTTGTCAGTTCCAGGTCGCATAGCACAGCCCATTCTGGTAGAATTTTTCTAGACTACAGTTAAGTTACAGGTCTTGGCTTTCTTCAAGCCTGTGACTTGTCATGGAAGGAGAAGAAGCAGACTGAGGAGGTTATCCCTCTCATTCTGCTATCTCCTCCATGTTTCTTGCTAACATATGAGCACTGCAACACAGCTGGCTCCTTGTGCTATTTCTGCCTCTCCCAATCTGAGCTTTGCTGTGCAATAAATTACAAAAGGTTGGTAACAAGTCTAATTCCGTTACTTACACTGCTCGTATTAAAATAAATTAATTCCATTATGCATCAATTAATACAGAGATGCATTATTTGTGTATTTTATATCTGGAGTCCAGCTTTAAGTGTATTTTACATTCCAAAAAAGGCATCAACAAGAGTGATTTGCTACAGTTGGAAAAAAATCGGTTTAATATCACACTTGCGATCCTGTAGCAAGGGAGAATTTGCTAGGAATTGCAGTAGAACACTCACCTTCTTTCTATGCGTAGTACCCTTGGTAAATGTGATGGGAAGATGTCACTCCCTTGCTGCTGAAAGCACTTGAAAATTTAAATTGGCAGCGAGAAAGTGATACCTTCCTCATCCAGTCGATGAGGGAGCAAAACATGCAAACAGGTAAGTGCTTCACTGCCCTAATGTGTCCTTCAACGTGATCCTGCCACTGGCAGGTTCTTGCCAGCAACAGGATCCCTAATCTAATTTAAGTGTGACATTAGCCTAAGACTCCCAGGAATACGTATGTGTGAGTCAGAATATCCAGCATGAATGGCTACTGATGACCATACACACATACAATAATGCAGACCAGGGATTTGATCATTTACAAATGATTGTGTGATCCACTTATACTCTATTAAGTTGACATTGTGATTCTAAGCAGATTTTAAATAATAAAAAAACAAAAACATTCAATAATATGGCCCCTATAATTCTTAAAAAAAGCTATTTCACACTTACAATCATTAAAATTTTAAATATAGGCGCTTATTAACAGGCAGAAAGATTGACATAAATGGACTGTGGAAAAAATCACACAAATACAAGTTAACAGTCATCAATACAATAATTTTCAAAAAAATGACTGAAATGTTTTTCATCCTGTCCAGTAAACTGGGCTCACTGGGAAACAATCTAAGGATCTGTTTGTTGCAATTAAATTTGTGTATAATGTGATTGCTGTTAATTACATTGAAAATTGATAATTTGAAACGTGTATGGCCAGCATAACCAGTGATGCTCTCAATACAGTCACTGATTAGTGGGTGATTTGGTAATCGGAGGCCATCCAAAACGAGTAGATTCCATCCCTTTAGGAACACTTGTTTTATAGGTAATGTCACTTAACGTGCTTTGAGATAATTAATGGCAGTGTCTGTTGCATTTGGAATTCTAACCCTGTAATGCTGGCAAAAATGCCATTTGAGTTATATGCCTAATGAACTAGTTATAAGAATACGCACAAAGCTCTAAGTATAGTAATATGCTCAGATTGTTTCCCAGTGAGCCCAGTTTACTGGACAGGATGTAGAATTCTCATATTAATATCATCTTCACAGCTACTGCATGAAGTGAGTTCTACTCTGTCAGTGCAGGCCAAATGGGTGGAGGTTAGGTCCCTGTGTAACTTTTAGGACCCATTTACTTTGAAGACTTTTGTGACCACTATAGTTACCTCTCAAATTCTTTCTCCCTTTAACTTTGGCAAAAGAATAATAACAAAGAGAATTTGATTGGTTGTGAGTAACGCAGACATCATAGTTGGTGCCATTTTGTTAAAGAAAGCAGTGAAGGCTTGTATTGCAGTATAGTATGTGTAGGGCTTGTGTACTGTATCACACTGGTGCCGAGCCAGAGGTACAAATACCACAGTGGGGGTAAATTGGGTAAAATTTAGGGAGTACATATAGTAACCATAGTCATTTAAATGAAACAGTGGGTCCTAAGCTGGTCATACACCAGTAGTATTTTGTTACAAAAAAAAAAAAATCATATTTGGAACATTTGTTTGACTTTCATATGTCTAGTGGGGTTTAATCGAAGTTCGTTTTCACCCGCAGTGACAAGGAAAAACAAAGAATGTTCATATTTCTTATCTTAACGTAGCAAATTCTAACCATGAATGTGATTTTTGTTCCGGGAAAAATCATACATATTGTAATACACATTTCACATAAGAAACCTGCTTTACACGTCTAGGATTCCATTCATGTAGCAGGTCAGGACAAAATCTTTAATGGTTTCGAATGAAACTAGTTGGCCTAAACATGGCAAGATCAAATGCTCTGAACTATTTCGAACAAAAAATAATCATTTATTAAACAGAGATCATCTTTTAGTTACTTAGAGCATTGTTCATATTCTCATAAGTCCCCCCACCTGTGCTGAGGATTGACGCAATATACTTCTAAAATCTGCACCCCCCAGTGCTTTGCAGCTCAGACTCTGTAGACTTCAGTAAAAAGCCTCCTAACAGGTTGACAATCTGTGATTGGTCTTTCAATGGAGGTCTATAGAGTTCAATCAGGGCTGTACAGTACTAGCCTACTTATCCTTTAAGGATATCATGAATAGTTTGGAAAACGTTTACACAGAGTTAGGGGAGTAACAGTAATAAAAGTAAAGGAGATAAGGGATACTTGATGAGTTGACCTACACCAGGGTGTGCAGGTAAATGATGGCTTCTGAAAGAGGTACAATAATAAAGTTGCAAAGAACTGCTGTAAAATACAATCATTTCATTACCCAAGAAGAGCTCCTTTGTTGTCTGTTAGGAGTGGGACTACTGTAGATGACTTAAGTTCTTCTGAGACACTCGGGGAACAAAGAATCATAAATGTGCTCCCATTCATTACAAGTGGTTGCTCAGCACTTGCCTGTGACACTCTGCAGTGAAAGTCGTGCTCCAGTTCAGTTAATTGCTATTAGTATTTTTTTTCCTAGAGGGAACAGATGAATGTTCCTCTATTATATTCTTGGAGAGCAGCTGGAGAGAATATGTAAAAAGGAAATATTGACTTTTGGCTTATCCTTAGAACTGAACCTGTTTGAGATTCTTTTAAAGGCTGGTAAGGCTGTCGGGATTCAGCATGTCTGCACAGAATTCTGCTGCAGCTGGAGATGCGCAGTGAACGCATGGTTCCGCTGTCTTTTTAACGCCATATGTTACTTGTGTTTGTCTGCCTAATCCATTAAACCTGGTGACAGAGGAGACAGGGCCTTGGAGTGTTTGCATTCTGGAATATGCAGGCTGGTTTTGTCTGGAATGGCTAATATTATTTATGCACGCATTCCTTTAACTCCTTGAAGTCAAAATAAATTATTACTTGATTGTACATTTGAGACTTTCCCTTGTTGCCTATTTTTTGTAGTCGCTTCTAGAGCATGTTTAAAGTGTAACATTATTATTATTATTATTATACAGGATTTATATAGCGCCAATAGTTTGGGCAGCACTTTACAATATAAGGAAGACATGACAATCGCAAGCTTACAATCTAAAAGTTTAGTCAGAACTTTATTAGTTTTGAGTAAAGTTTGAACCTCTGTAATTTTTTTTCCTGTTGTCAGAAAGGGCATATTAATTGGACAGGGGGATCAGCGGTTGACACTGTTCCTGTGACAACTGCCTAAGTGAGGATTTCTTTTTTGTATCTACAGAACAGGAAATGAAGGAAAAGCGGCCTTAAGAAACATAATCTTTATTGAATAAGGCTGAATAATGTCTTAACACTTGGAACTTCAGGCAGAATCCTGTCCACCTAACTTGTATATCAGCTATTCACTGAATGCTGTCCACCTTTACTATTAACAGGATAGAGCCTTCCCCCGGTTCTGTACTATCAGATGAAACCGACCATCAGATAAAAATGTCTAACCTGTCTGATTTCTTGCTGTAGACACACTGGTCACCCAATGCAATAATTTGTACACCCGAATGGAACAATTTTCATGCGGCCCTGCCTGTGAGTAATATTTCTAAATGTGGTCTCCCTCCTCTAGATCTGCATATCTGTCAATGTCACCGGCAGCTCTGCTATAAAGCAGGCATGACATTTACTGCCTTGCATAATGATACTTTAGTGCTCATGCAGATAACACTGAAACTGATTGATAAAGGTAAGTTTATTTAGCGTGCCGGCGGACCCTTTACTGAATCTGCATTTATTGATGCAGAAAGCCTCTCTTAAATCAGACTTTTGGTGTAATCCGAACCCCCCAGCAGCACAATGTCGTTGTGAAGATATGTGACAGGGTAACAGAATTCTATTATCTACAGTGGTTGTGAAGTGATCCTGTACAATATGAAGGCTGGCAAGATCTCCCTGCTGAGCTTATTGGCTCATGAAAAGGTGGCATGAGCAGCAATAGCCTCTGCAGCAAGGGGAAGCATTTGTCATTTAAAATATACGGTTGTAATAACATCAGAAATAGTACCTAATAAATCTACCTTGCCTATGTCTCATATATATTGTATGTAAAACGGTTTTGCATACACAGCAGAGCTGCAGTAAAAGCTTAAAGGAGAGAGAGCATATTCATTAGATACAATGTCTATGCAAATTGTTATATATGTGGCACTTGTATATTTAAAACTTTGCATACTGTATACTGTAATTTAAAAAGTATTGCTGTATGCAGTGTATCTTTGTATTCAATTGCATTGATTCAGAGGCATGAATAAAAGTCACATGTGAAGAGGCCCGCTTCAAATATCATATAAAAAATAATATGAGGGTCCTCTTCAGACTTTAAATCGTATCTAAACCCAGAATCAGAAATGTAATATACTGCAGGTCCCCAGTCCTTAAATTAGTTGGTTGCATTTGTTTTTCCCTTTTTTCAGGATTTGTTTTCCCTTTATTTTGACCTGATAATCTAATTGTGCTAGTAACACACTTTCCGCTCCTTTGTGGTTCACTCCTCCTGTACATCTATGGAACTAGGGTTGCCATCCAGTCGAGACTACAAATATCTACCTAGCCTGTGTTTATCTCCATTACATTGTGGGTGTGTAGTTTAGTTGGTTATAGAAACAAATACAAATTATAGTTTTTGCTTTCAGTGCACCTCACAGCAAGTGACACCTCAGTGTACCTCACAGCAAGTGACATGGGCATGGTATTTCTATCAAGATAAACAGGTATTCTCTATCTTTTCTATTGCCTGAAAAGATGGAAACAAATGCAGCCACCACATCTGACGACTGTTAAGCTGTGATATATTACAGTTTTATACTTGGGTTTAGTTCTACTTTCATAGGAAGCAATCAGGATAGAAATATGTTATTGCTATGGCAGCCAGAGGTTCAAAGGTTACCAAAACGCTGCTGGTTACTGGACTCTCCAATGCCGAGCCTCAGAAACAATTTCCCCCCTTCCACATTTTTTGCAGTTAGACACCACAACTGTCAAACTTAAATGGACCTCAAACCTGCTGACACTCCAGCTATATTGTCAGTCTCAGACCAATTAAGTAAGCTAAAGAAGGAAGGAATATATATCTTAAACAGGAAATCCTGCACAATTGTAGTATCACTAATATAAGCCTAGTTAAGACTGTTTCTTTTTAAAGTCTTGGTTTTTATCAGATGCCAACAGGTTCGATCACCCACCAGTTTTTTTGTGTTATTGGTAGCATGCATTATGATCTTAGGTTCACCCACCTGCCTCAGGCATTACATAATGGTTTTAATAGAGAGAATATACAAAGAGATTTCTCCTGGATAAAGCTGGCCATATAGGGAGCGAATTCTGTCCGGTTCTTGATGAACCGGATGAAATTCACTCCATAGGTGGCCCTGTTGGCAACCTTCCGCCCGACAACATTCAGTCTGAAAATCAAAGGAGCCGGGCAGAAAATTCTCGTCCTAATTCTCATTTTGGGTATTTTCATAGCAGCACACCAGCCACTGTCAGAATACAATAGCTCGGCGGGGGAAATGTTAGTTAATTCCTTGTTTAGCTGGCAGGCTGAACGAAAAACATCTAGTAGTGTATGGCCAGCTTTAGACTTCATGGCAGGGTAGGTAGAGCTTGAACGGAGATCTCTGATGGGATGATTAAGCTCAACTTGGGCCTTACATAACTAATATTTTATTCTTACCTGTTTAGCCCATAAAAAATAGGCCACCTTTGATTGTTCTCAAGATAAACATATGTAAAAGAAAGGCAAAAAAAAATCTCCCTTGTTTGTGGATCCTGTCATGGCTGGAACCCCTGTGATACTATGATAGGGCCATTTGGTAACATACGGTACAGAGCAGTGTGCCATAACTACAACTTCGTGGGGCTTGATTGTAAAGGTTCTGGATGGTTAGTTGGCTGGTCTTTTTCCTTTTATTTTTTTTTCCATTTTATTGTTACGTAGTTAGTCAGGTTCAAAAAAGACAAGTGGATTGAGTTCAACCTATATAGATTATATTTAATTTATTTCTAAGCTTGTAGTTCCCCAGTTTTCAATTAAAGTTGGGTTGGTTTTTTTTTCCTTCTTGCTTTCTGTTGAAATTTCTAAAGTAAAAACAAAATTCTCAAAATGCTTGAAAAAGATTGCCAAATTAATACACCACTCTAACAGAATCATACTCAATTATTTTTAATACAAGCCTCTTCCTCCAAGGTTTTACCAATTTGGCACAAGTTCTATCTTTTTGCAATTTTTAGGCTTAAATTATGAAAGCAAATTTACCATTTCCTGGTCCACTGGCCTACAAATTGCTTCTTAATTACCTACTGGAAAAAGGGTCAGCCCATTCTGTTAGGAAACACATAGAAGTTACTGTGGGGTTTATACTCCCGTAGAATAGAAGGTTTTTTCTTTTGGAGCATAATTTGCTCATCATTGCAGTTAAATTAAGCTTAAATGTGTTAGTGAAAGAGCTGAAACAAAGATGGTTTTCTTGAGCCTAAAAAGGATAGCATGTAAATTGTCTCAGTGGTAAGCATTTGAAGGTAAGATTAAAAAAACAAACCCAAAGCCCAACATAAAACATTTGTAAAAAAGCTAGAAACTGCAACTTTTCAAACGTGGAATATGTAATGCATTTGAGAAAAAATGCCATTTTATAAAGCCAGTTTAAGAATTCTCCTGATGTTGCATTGTGCAGCTTTTTGATCTGCTGTATTTCAATTTCTAAGCATTTCAAATTTACATTTAGAAGCAAAGGCCTACAACCACTAATATCGCCATGGAAACCAGGATCTCCGTGGATGGAAAAAAACCCCTCACAATAGCTTTAATTTCAGGCTACACTTTTTCAAATATAGAGAAAAAAATGTTTTCCAGAGTGAAGAAATGAAACAATAACAGATGTTATTTCTTCTAAACTTGTCAGGCTTTGCGTGTTGCTTAACACTCTTTTCTAGAGCAACCCATGTTTTTTTTTCTCTTTAATTTTCTGGGATGGCAGACCCTTTAGCAATAGAAGGGCTGCATAAATAGGTCAAGCCATGAGGGAAAAGAAAGCAATTACTCTTTCTAAGACAGGATCTATGGATCTGTAAGGACACAGTTATCTGCTGTGTGAAACCTGAATCTGAGATATCTAATTCTATATTAACATGTTTCGCTGGTATTGCTCCGTATTGGAACAGAGAGGTGGGTTCAGCTTTGGCCCGGCTGTCAAATGGATGATGGCAGTAATTTCATGGTAGCCATTTTGTGTTTGGTGCCATATTATGAATAGCAAGATAATGGTTATTTGATTTGTCATTTAGCTTGCTTAATCTGTTGGAGATCCAGGGCTGCTTTTAGATTGATTTGTGCATTGCCTGTAAATTACTATGGAAAGCCACAGACAAAATATGATCCTTTTGGTGCTATTGTCTAAAAATGCACACTTTCCCAGGAGATTTTGAATACAAATATCTCAAATAACACCATATGTAATCACCAAATGTTGGCTGCATAATAATTTCCTGACGTATACAATGGAGTGGAAGACAAACAATTTGCTGTTTCATTATTTAATGTGGTACAGTATGTGCACATCGGCTTCCAACCTATGATATTGTTATAGTTTTGCTTGCACAAACAGGTGTAATATTTACTGTATTTGGTCCACACTTGGCGGTGTAGTATACTAAGTGGGTATAGATTAGATGTTCAGTATTTAGTAATGGTATGGGGTGGTGTTTATTTTTGCCCCATCTTATTTTTGGATGAATTTGTTTGGTATGGGAAAAGCTCAATGTGCTCACTGCACCAACACATTAGCAATTTATTCCAAGGAGCCTTACATTACAGACTTTTGCCATGCATGCCCACTTCCTGTCCAGTGCTGGTTGTCTTTCCATCAGAGCATCCTTGTCACACAATCACATGGGAAAGTCTGCAACTCTAAAGTCTGCAAAACTATTGTTTTAATTGGACTCTTAAACAAGGTTGTGCTACCTGGGGTGTACTGAAACTCTAACTGAGCTAGAAATCTAGCACTCACAGGATTTGCAATTGAAACTTCTATTTATCCAAGCAGATTTATTTTGCCAATAGGGAGACTTAAGGGCAGAGCTTCCTAGGATATACACTATATGGAAATATTCCCGTTCCAATTTGATTTACTAAGCAAGTTTGCTATTCTGTGTATATCATATAGATGACACTTATAAACACTCTTACTCCACATACTATTTTGAAAGGTTTCTGTTCCTCTTGATAAAATATTACTTTAACAGGTAAAAATCATCACAATGATTTCCATGGCATACCAGAGGCCTCTCCTCCTTACAGGTTTGTCATTGGCTGTGTCAGTTGTCTATCAGTTGAGAGAAAATCACAAACTGTAAGAAGAAAAAGTATTCTGTATCGGTGCCATATAATTAGTTAATTGTTGTATTTTTATCAATGTCCGAAGATGGCATGATAGGAGACACTGTTTAGGTTAGCAGTATTTTCAATTTGCAAATTCTGTGAATGCTCACATACTGTGTGTGTATTGTTTTAACATAAATGCATATTCAGCATGCCCATAATATATAGTAGCTGTTCAGTTGCCCTCTAAAAGCAGTTCTGGGGGAAACACATGCACAATCAGCTTGATGTTCCCATCCTTCAACCAGGGGGCAGAGTGTGACTAGCATGCAATACTATCCCCGCTTGCCCTGCTTGCTTCTCACGGGGCGATTGGAACGGTGCCATTGGCACCCAACGCTACATGGTATACTTCTAAGTCTGTCTTTTTCTATCTCTTGCAGATCTTCATGCTCCCAGCCCCTGCCTGAACGTGTTGTGCAGCTTTGCAGCAGCCTGCGTGGTGAAAAACAAAATGCCTGTATGCGAATGCCAGCAAGTGTGCCAGAGCATCTACGACCCCGTCTGTGGCAGTGACTCGCGCACATATGGCAATCCTTGCGAGTTGGAGGCCACTGCTTGTGCACTGAAAAAGCAGATCACAATTAAGCACAAGGGGCCCTGCGGTAAGAGGAGAATAAAATGCCAGCTGTGCTCTTAAAGCTCACTTTATCTGTTAATCGATAGCAACATGGTGATTCATTAGCAGACAGCAAACCATGGAGGCTGGATAATACCCCACTTTATTTATTCTGAAAATACTTGCAATAGACTTACTGAATGCAAATTGGCAACTGTTAAATCTGCTCTGAATTTACATATGTTCATTAAAAGAACTGTGTGTTTCAGATTGTTGCCTCTAAGAATGGAATATCTTTATCATTATGTATCTGTGAAGAGTATATCTAAAGAAGTGCTTAGAACACATCATTATTATAAATTCTACAGAGAAGTTGGTTGAGTGTAATCATTCAACAAAAAA
>NW_017306939.1:769624-822266 GCF_000935625.1 Nanorana parkeri
TATATGTATATATATATATATATATACACATACACACACGCACACATTTATAGTGCAATCAGCAAAACCACCAGGCTTCAGTAAGTACATTTTTAATTTGAACCTGTTACAAAAATGGAAAATTGACTCTGAATGTATGTTCAGTGAAATCCGCATGTCAGGATGATCATTTGATCCAGAGATATAGGCAAATCTTGAATTCTTCCTGCAAATATTGAACTGTGCTTCACCCTTCCCAACTCCCCAGCCTTCCTAAAGGACTTCCAAGCTGCCCATAACATTGAAAGCCCAATAGATAGGCTCAGGAAGGCCAGGGTCAGTGAACCTTCTTTTATGTATTGTTATCTGTTTTAGTTGCCCAGCATTGTGTACTTTTAGACTTGAGTGATCTTAAGCTGCTCATATACAGTATTGTATCTGCAAATTGGACACTTGAGACTTTTGCTTTTCAGGGGCGACCAGCCTGTTTTGCCTATTTACTGTTTGTGACAGCCAAATCTGACAGACTTGGGCAGCCCTGGCAGTACAAACCATATAAATTCATTGTCAAAGCCCTCAATCTCATCCTTCATCCCAAGCAACCAATATCAGAGAGCACAAACAATATTAGATGGAAACGTTGAAAGCAGCCAATGCACGTGCCAGTAATAAATAAAGAAGGCTTCAAACACGTCTTTTCTACAGTCAATTTATATGGCCGCCTCTCTTATCTGCTTTACTGTGTCCAGTAGAGTATAGGCAATGTTTGTGATAAGACCTTCCAATTTTTTATATACCAGCTCCTTAAAAGTCTCTCAGCCCCAATAGGTGATATCTAACTCCCCCATTGTGAAAATCTCAACACTTTTGCAACGAAAGACCCTGCTTGGCTTTATAGCATTCCCTGGCAGTCAGCCTCTGCTGCATAGTACATTTTAAGCAGACTTTGCCTTTAGAGGTAAATTAGAGCTAAACATGGTCACTATAATCTCATATAGCTTTAGCATGTTAATACAGTTTCAAAAGTTGTTATTAATCTTAATATTAATAGTAGCCTTCATTAAAGGAAGTCCTTGTTTACGCACTTCCTGTAATGGAAGACAACTATATCCCAGGTATGCTTGTGCATTGTCACCTGGTCACATGTGTCCCTGGTGCTGACACATGTACTGGCATGGTCAACCACTGTCACTAACAGTAGCTGGTCCAGAGTAATGATCTCCAGCTGACGTCGGAGTGAGCACATTTACATAGGACATGTCTCAAAGAGGCTGAAGAAGATCAGCAGCATGAGATATCTGAAATAAAAAAAGAGAAAACAAACAACATTTAAAAAAAAAATTCAAGTATGTATGATAGCAACCTAATTGTCATGCAGGTAGGGATAAGATTTAAAGGAAAACTCGCAAAACCCAAACTGGAAAGCTTTTTACATTTGTCTACGATTTCATGCCACAATGAACCCTCTCCATCCACATAATGCTTTGATTAGAAAATTGCTTTCAGCTGCAGGAAGCTGATTAGTAACCTTTGCTGGGATGTGTAGTTCCACCACAGCTAGTCTAAATGTTAGCAGACGACAGTTGGATTTCTGAAGTCAGTGTCTGGTGAGGTTCGGTGGAATGCAATGGTTAATAGTTTGGCTTTCTGTGCGGTATTGTGTTATTGCAAGGAGGTGCTCTGGGTTCTGGTAAAATGATGAGGTCTCCGTCTGTACTTTGTGCTGCAAGTAATGAAAGTCAGGGAATGACAGGTCAGAGACTCTGCTCTGTTATTAGCTTTGGATGCTCTGAGCTGTGTCCCTTCTCCCCCCATCATAAGTATCTGTGTGCCCCTGTGCAATGCACTCTGTGCCTGTACATCCTGCACACACACTCACTCTGTGGACACACACATGTTTGTTTTTATCACAACACTCGCCTCTTCCCTGATAGGCAATTTGTTCCGTTTGTATTGCCTGTCTGTGCACATTACCTAGCCGTCATTTTCAATCTATATGATCCAGTGCCTCTGCTGCTTATACTGTCTTATCAGTGGATGCATTATGAGTGGTTTATATGAGAGGGATTGTTTCTGGAGCCCTGTATATAAGAAGCTGATTTCCTCTGCATGCTGTATATGTGTTTTTTATAGCAAGAGCATAGAAATCATTGCTCCCACTTGGAAGAGTGTGCCGTTTATTGATGAATTAAGAATACTGTGGGCCCTTGGCAGTACTTAAGGCCCCCTTCTTTATAATATCAGTGCATCTTGGATCTTGTATATATTGGATTTTCCATCACTTTGTGTCCCAATGGTCACAGGACAAATAGGGTGAATCTCCCCAGCAAGGACACAGACACCAATAAAGACATAATGAAGTAGAAAGAAGGTGTGGGGCGCCGGATCTCTTAAAGCAGTAGGTGTTCTCAGGCAGGTCTAAGGGCCAAGGTCACTCTAGTCCATTTTGATGCAACAAAACACATGCATTTTACTGTATACAAATGCATTTCAAGTAAAAAGCCTATTCTTTCCATTTGGGCTGGTTCACATCTATGCAGTGCAATTTTGTTTAAAAGGTAAAGAGAAACTATATGCGCCCATTCACACCTACATGTGGGTGTTACAAGGCACGCCGCATGTATACGGAACAGTGTGAATATAATCTTTGGCGGTATAGAGGGGCTGATTCTCCCAAGAAGCAGATTTCCCAGGAGACATCTGGAGCAATCATCAGACTAATTACCCCTCCGGATCCCTCCAATTCTATCAGTCCATTATACACTTTGTTCAACAGTACCAAGCCCTAATTAGGATTAGATTGATTGTATATACAGGTTCCAGATAGACTTTTATCCCAAACATATACAGTATATTCTACTTTTTACTGCCTGTAAGGGACTCAAGTCTCTCTTAAACACAACACAACTTTTGTTATTAATTTTAGGACTTTAGTTATTAGGACTATTTTGTCCCTGAGAAAGGGGGACCCTCTAAACTCCTAAAATATGTGCAATATAGTACATTATACAGCGGCGCAGTGCAGAATACCAGCAGCTATAGAGGCATGCAGCAATAGTACATTATACTATAATGTACTATTCAGTGGCGGAACTACCGCCGGTGCTGGCGCACCAGAGCCTTTGGCCTGTGGGGGGCCAAGCACAGTCCCAGCGCCGGATCGGTACCCAGCGGCCAGCGGGCCCCCCATCTCTGCGCCACAATGTATACAGAGAGGACACCTCTCTATATACATTGCCCCCCTCCCCCTCTCAGAGGGGGGCAATGTATAGAGAGAGGGGGGGGCAATGTATAGAGAAACAGATGAAGACAGAAGACCAGAAAGAAGAGGTGCAGGTAAATAATTCATTAAAATAATAATTATTTGTAGCCTAATGTTGTACAAAGTACTGTTGCAGCAATGCAGAATGACACCCTCTATAGAGGACTACAAATCTCAGCAGTACTTTATACAGAAATGCTATTGTTATATAAAGTATTGTTGGGATGTGTAGTCCTCTATAGCCTGTGCCATTCTGCATTGCTGTAAATATTAGGGTTGCACCGATATATCGGCCGCCAAAAGATATCGGCCGATATATCAGCAGATAAATGCCAAAAGTGCCATTTTTCTGTTGATACAGCAGCGCATCCCTGCTTTCTTTCCTCCCCGCTGGGCTCTGCTTTGTGTCCCAGCGGGGAGGAGAAAAAGTGACAGCCGGCCCAGCGCTGCGGGAGGAGAGCACTGTGTTTGTGTATTTTTGGGGGGGGAGGGGGGCAAAAAAAATCTTGCACCAGGGTCCTTTGTTCCTTACGTCCGCCACTGGTACTATTGCTGGGATTTGTAGTCCTCTGTAGCTGGGGTTATTCTGCATTGCGCTGTATATAATGTATTATTGCTGGGATTTGTAGTCCTCTATAGCTGGTGGCATTCTGCAGTGCGCTGTAAAATGATTATACGGCGAAATGCAGAATACCAGCAGCTATATAGGAATACTATAATATACTATATACATTATACTATAATGTACTATTGCTGGGATTTGTAGTCCTTCATGGCTGGTGGTATTCTCCATTGCGCTGTATAATGATTATACTGCACAATGCAGATTACCACTGACCAGTTATAGAGGAACTACAAATCCCAGCAATAATACATTATAAAGCGGCGAGTCGGGAAGCTCACCGGGAGGAGAGGGCCAGACGCATGTCGTCAGCGTGGGCGTAAGCGGCGTCGCGTGAGCGGGTATACCAGCGTAGGCGCAAGCGGCTTAACCAACGTGGGCGTGGCGTGCAGCGGCGAGTGGGAAAATTTTAATTTTAGCCGACGAATCGACGATGGAAAACGTTGACAACGTTTTCCATCGTCGATTTTAATCAACTTAATCGAATAATTATTGCAGCTCTAGTTTCCTTTTTAAACTGCTAGCTATGCACTTTAATACAGTTATTAACGATAATAAACCATACCTTAAAAAAGTCATAATTCTTTATTCACATTTAAACACGTGACAGCTCAGTTTATAATAAAGGTTGTTTAAAGCTAAACTCCAGGGAAACCTATAAATACACAGATGAAATACATAGATTATGCTACCTCCCCATAGATCACACTGCAGTTAGGCAATGCAGCCTGGTCCAGGTCACACCACAGTCAGTGATTTGGCAATAGAGAAGTAGCAGCACACTGATGAGGCCATCCCTGTGCTAATCCCTACTGTAAGCGTTTTCACTGAAAGCACTGATCAAAGTAATAGAGCCTGGCACAGTGCACCATTTCTTCTGCCCCTGATTGAGTGCTTCTGTGCAGCAGGTTACAGGAAGGTGATAATAAGACAGAGTCATGTATTTAAGCTAGCTGTATTTAAAACCCATTCACTAGTTTATTAGCAAGGACCTAATTAGCAAGGTGTAGTGTATTTTCTGAGGTAATATAATTTGAGTCACCATTGTGGTGTTTGACCTCAAAGTAAAGATTTGCATACTAGTAGCAGCATAGTTTAGTCAGTGCATTTTGGGGAAATAGGGAGTGAGTCTGACAAAGCTGATGATACAACAATGTATCAACATCACGTAACAAATATAAAGTAGGTGTTATCCCAATTTGGCTGCGAAAGTGGAAATACCATTCAAAGTAAACAGAAAGAGGCACTGAGAATGTTGGGCATATCTTGGTCGCAAACATCTCTACTTTCCCAGCTTTGGGTGGGGGGCAGTTCCTGTTGTTGGAACCTTAAAGGGTGGCAATCAACAAAAACAAAGAAGCTACGAACAAATATAGGCACTTCCAAGCGGGTTAGGATAGTTTGAGAGCAAGGCATAAAAAACCCCCCTAATGTTGGAACATGGGATTGTATATACAGGTTTAAGATCGACTTTTATCTCAAACTACTTTTTACTGCTCATAAGGGACACAAGTCTTTCTTATACACAACACAACTTTAGTTATTAGGACTATTATGTCCACTAAGCTTTTAAGCTCAATAATTACTATATGGGCAACCAAAAGCTGCTTTTTGGTACAATGCCTTTTTGTGGCATCTCACACTTGGTGGCAGGGCATGCATCAAGTATGCTAGGTTTGATTCAAAAGCATGGCAGGTACTACGCTTATTAATAATGTGTACGTACAAACAAATTGTTTTCCACAATGTATTTGACTAAATTTCATTAAAAACCGGGTGTATATTCCTTTTAATACCAAGGCATTATTTCAGATACCTATCTCTTTTATTAAAATCTTGATGCCAGGCACCGTATCGTTTCCATTTCATGAGCGTTCCTCTTTTATATTTATTTGTTCGCTGCATTCCAGACGCTATAAACATTTTTGCTTCATGAAGCAAAGAAAATAAATGAATATTTTTATAAATGAATTGTATTTTCAATTACAAAAAAATGAAGTTGAAAGCTGGAACATATTTGCTTGGGGCAAAAGTTTGGATTTAGTTGAGAACCAACCAGAAGGCAACTAGCTTTCAAGCGAGAATTAAACTTTGCACAGAATGAGCGCTGCCTGCTTGCCGAGCCTCCGAAATGTTTTTTTACACAATGAAAATGCAGCACAGGAAGATCTGTTAAAATTCCCTCACCCATTCCTTTCAGAATTTGCATGAAAAGTGACATTTTCCCCTTCCAGGCATATTACAGAAAGGATTTGATAAAGTAAATGAGTCACCTCTGTTACAATGAGCTCTAGTTTTTCATGCCGTTGTCCTTTTCTACACCCTTTGACCTTGTCAGAGCACCCAAGGACACTGTGTTGAGTTAATGGCATCTGATGTATTAGTGCTGGGATGGCAGGTCAGTTAATTAAAATGGGTGCAGGTGCATCTAAGCTTTCATGAGAGGACAGACAAATGACATGCACAATGCAGCTGGAATACGGAGTGGGGGATAGTTAAAGCTCGTCTTACACTTTTTAAAAAAATGTTTTTTGTTGCAGATCGCTGCCGGAAGTGTCAGTTTGGAGCCATTTGCGAAGCAGAGACTGGCCGCTGCGTGTGCCCAACAGAATGTGTACCCTCGGCTCAACCTGTGTGCGGGACTGACGGCAATACTTATGGAAGTGAATGTGAGCTCAATGTGCGGACCTGCACTCAACAAGTTAACCTACAGGTGGCAGCGCAAGGAGACTGCAGTAAGTTAAGGAAAAAAGGCTTTAAAGGTAGCTCCACCTATGGATATGACATATAGTTGACACAAAAATAAATGACATAGTTGACATACAAAAAAAAACCCTACATTTTTGTAATTGAGTGTTAATAACAATTACCTTTCTGGTTTATCCACAACTAACTTTGCTGTTCTAAAACTCACCAAAATCATGGCTTCCATGTATGTTTCTGTACAATTTTGATGTATAGAATTTGCCTAAAACCTAATTCTCTGCTTAAGTGATTACATCACTGCTGTCCTCAACAGTTTCTCTTAAACAACAACACTGAGACTAAACTCATGACTTACACTGCAGGAAATGGATGAAATGCTTGTTTGATTTATTTTAGTACAAATGGCATCAGTCATGAGCAAAAGGGGAGTTACTTTTTAAATGTTAAATTGTTACCTTTTTCAAATGCAGTATTTAAATTCACTTTCCATGTATGCATGTAAATGTGCTGTTAATGTAGGTAAATCATGGCTTTTTAAAGTGGAATTCTGTTCCCCAATTCTGAATAAAGAATGGAGACACTGGTGTAAAAAACACCTTCCCCTATACAGACTGTACATTGCTGAAGAAGAGTCGGGTCCACTCTTTGTAATAACTGTCTTTACCATTAGTTGAAAATAAATCCCTGGGCAGCAAGTGAAATCCATCACTGGACTTCTGAAACTTTCCTGGAAACAGTACAATTGGCTATGGTCATAACATACAGTCAGTTTACCAAAAGACAGACTTTCTGCATCTCCTCTGCTTCCCAACGGGATTGCAACTCAGTCAAGGATAGTTGGCAGTGTGACAGCAGAGATGGAATAGCAGTCAAGCATGGGGGACAGCAAGCAAGGGGGGTGGGTTTGAATGAGTGGGTTGTGATAAGAGAGCAAAGTAAAAACCAGGAGGGGACCTCTCCACCTTAAAAGTCCTCACAATGTACTTTTTGTAGTCTTACGGTGGGAGCCTGAGGAACATTTCTCAGCCTTGGGGGAAATAGTTTATTTCCTAAAATAACAAATAATCAGTCTCCTTTGGATTTGAAAAAAAGTCTTCATTTTTTGATCAAAGCTTCCTGACAGTTTTGCATATACAGTATGTTTATGAGGGAGCCTGATAATGATTTTAATTGCATTTGCAAAGTAATTGCTGTTAAAGGTCTGCTATCTAAAAAAAAGTTTGTATTCTGAAAAATGCATGCACCTGTAGTCATAACATTCAATGTATTCTTTAATTACTTCACAAGTCTTTTTTTACATTTTCTCCACATTTAACTTCCGGTTTAGCTGCCCAAAAAAGGACAGTGACAGAAGTTGGGACAAACATTAAAACTGTAAGGGTGTGTGAGCAATTGCAGCAACAATTTACATGGTTTAAGGTACGTCTGAGAAAAAAAACACACAGTTGCCGCAATTGTTCACGTACCCTTGCAGTGTCCCAGTTTGTCCCAACTTCAGTCACTTTCTCCTGAAATTCCTTCACCCAACCCTACTACTGTGTCCTGTAGTGACAAAGGGGTGGCAGGAGAAAACACAGAAGGTTACGGGAGCCTCAGGTGTGCAACACATCCAGAAGTGTGTTGGATTTGAAGTTTCATTGGGTGGTGTAGCTTTGCAGAGTGAAGATCAATATTTTGATACGGTATGTAAAAACAGCTCTCTTTATGGCCCCATTCACAGGGATATGCACAGCCATACAGCATGCACTCCTGTGAGGAAACCTGCACTCAGGAGTGACAGCTGATACTGCCGCCTACTGTCAGAGTCGTACAGGTGACCACACTGCTACATGCCAACCCAAAGTTACACATCCATACAGTTATAGATGTACACCCCTAGACATAAACTTCTGCATCCAGGGGCATGCATCCATACCCGTGCGGATGTGCAACTTCGGGTCAGCCTGTAGCAGCGTGCATTTGCATTCTGTAATTTAATTGTACAGGCGGCTGCATGCACCAGCTGTCACTTTCAAGCACAGGTTTCTGCACAGATGTGCATGCTGTACGGTTGTGTACAGGTCCTATATGTGTTTTATGTGTGTATTTACACTTTTGCCTGGAGGTTTGCTTGAACAATAGTCAAAAGCTCCTACCTCCGAACATTGCATTGAGAGAAAAATACAGCGTTTCATTTTTCAACTTGCTTCAGCATAAAATGCTCATACATTTTGAGAATTCACTTTGGCATTAATAGGTAAAAATAATGCAGAGAGAAGTGAGCGCGTTTCTTTACACATTTATTTATAAACCTCTCAGCTTCAGAAGAGAACACATACATGTGGCATAAATCACCATAGTATCAATTTCAAACTGAACATTCTGGGTAGTTTATAAATAGCAAAGACAAATAGATTTCCAACAATCAAAGAATTGGGTTGATTGTGTTAGTGTTACCTCCAAATTGCCCCAGTTTCTTGATTTGCTAGTTGTAATGTGAACATTAAAATGTAGTGTTATCAAGACCTGTAATTTTTCATCTTTCTACAAAGGGAACCCACTTTTACATATTTGTTACTCAATTCGGAATTGTAATGTTCTCTCGAGAATTATTTAAGGAAAAAAAAAAAAGTTTTTGTTTTTTAGGGTTTGGCATTCAGCAGATAAATTGACAGAAAATTCCCAGAGCTACATTTACTTTTCATTTATTGTAGGCAAGCTTTGATGGAGTTTCTATTCATTTCCAGTGCTATGCGAGCAGTTCAGAATGGTTGTGTACTTTATTATTTTGAATGATTATACCTGCAAGGGAAGGGAACTTTTATCTCTTACTGTTACAGTACATAGAACACGAGTCACATCCTTATGTCCTCAACTGGACTGCTCTTTACAAGGCCCATGACCCCAGAACGTATTGCTAAACTTGTAGCATGGACCCCAGTTGGTTCAAAAATTTGTGCCAGCTCCTCACAACAGTATATGGTGCAGTAAGCGAGCTCCCCCTCCTCCCTCTCCTTTCCTTGTCAGTACTAGTACTATGGCTGTGATGCAGCTCCCTCTGCTTTATTCTGAGAGCTTCCCTACATAATTTAAAAGTATAATTCCTATACTTTTGAAAAGCTCTCAGTGGCATGATCACTAAGGTGGAACTGTCACTTTACCTACTGAATATTACTCCCTTACTGGCCAAAATACTGCAGGAGGAAGCCGCAACAGAGCAGCCAGCAAGGGACCCACACCATTGAAGGTGAGTGGACTGTCACTAGTCAACTGTCACCAGCAACAGAATTGCTAGTGAGCCAGAGGATGTCGTCCGGTCCGAATTGAATGTAATGCCTTAAAATAAAGGAGACGCAACTTACCTGGCCATGGCTACTCTTTTTTTTTTTTTCCAGGCAAAGTCATACCTTTTGACTCTTGTTCTGTATAACCTGCCTGGCTACTGGGCTGCAAGGGCAGAACTGGGAATACCATCTGGTGAACTTCGTTAATGTGCAGGCCAGGTTTTCCCAGTTCTGCCCTTGTAGCCCAGTAGCCAGGCAGGTTATAGTGAACAAGAGGAATGAGAGAACGAGTAATGTAGACAAAAGATACTAACCCCTCCCTGATGTACTCTTAGAAGCACATTGATTCTGCCTGCATTTAGTTTCAAAGTTAACATAGTGCACATTTGAATTTAAAGAACAATTCCAGGCAACATGTAAAACCTGTAAGCCTGTAAGCTGCTGATGTTATCCAGCAAACACTACAGCTGTGTTGAAATAATGAAGTCTGCTGTGTCTACCTTAGTCTGAGTTTTCTTTATTCTGCTGAAGCCAAAATGCAGAGTGCAGTTTGCACGGTCACCACAATTGTATTTTCTGACACCTTAGCTGTGTACTTTCCGCTCACTCTGTTTCCTGTGTCATAGTCAGACATCCAAGGCAGGTTTGATTGGTGGCAGTGAGAAGCATCTTGGTACTGACATTTTGTTTATATCAGACTTTCCATACGTAAGAAACTGCAAGAGAGCCTGCTGGCTGTTGTAATATATGTGTGTATATATATCTATATATCTATATAGATATATATAGATATATCTATATAATTTTTTTTTTACATTTTCATTTGTGCACAAACACAGTCATCATGTTTCCAAACTGTTGGCTCCAGCTCTCTCAGTTCACCTTCCCTAAACTACCTGTCCAGTACAGAATCACAAGGGACAGCACAGTCTCCATCTACTAGCTTGGAGAAGGGAGGAAGCAGGAACAGAGAACAGGAGAGTGGCTTGCTTTGCTATGCCTGTGTGTGTTTGTGGAGACACATACAGCTTACCAGCACACACAAGGGTGACACCATAGGACCCTGCAAATGAAAGGAACCACCCCAAAATGGGATATCAGGACCAGTGTTAAGGAGACCAGCTGATTCTGCAGGGAGCTAAAACTTTTAAACATCAAGAAGCAGCATCCATTGTAATTTATCTAAACATAATTTGATATCGCTTAAACACCTTTTGACTTCAATATCACTTTAACTCTTATTTGCTGCTTTTTTTGTTCTGGTTCCACGATTCTGAAGTATTGAAGCTAGATGCAAATGGAACAAATATTTCTGTTATGAGAGGTTCAGTTCAAGTTGTGTCTTGCTAACAGCAAACCTGTGCTTTTCCCATTCAAGACAGAGTAACATGCTAGCTTAATAGTCTGCTCCCTCCACTGCTAAAACCAAGCTTTTTCTTACTCCCATGTCTCATCTAACTCTCCTTCCTGCTACAAAGAAGCTAATCCCTAGATCCGAGTACTATCACATGGGAGTGCAGGGGTCTTTACCACATGTAAGCGTCCACCCAGACCTACCTGGAAATTACAGGGACTGTGTCACAGGGATCATACATGGAAAGTCATATGTGCTTTGGAAAATTGAATACATTAATCACAAATGGTTATCAGATTTCAATACCTTTTATGTTGGTGGCTCTTCTTTTAAGGTATAAAACAAAACATTGCATGTGCCGGGATTTTTCACTATGGCATTTGTCTTGCTCTCTTCTAGAAACCTGTGGAAACACCATCTGCGGCTTTGGTGCCAAGTGCGTAAACAACAAGTGCGTGTGTCAGCCTTGTGAGCGCCAGCCTTACCTACCAGTGTGTGGTAGTGATGGAGTCACTTATGACAACCAGTGTGAGCTGCAAGCTGCATCCTGCAAGCAGAAGAAGAAAATAGATGTGGCTCGGGCAGGGTCCTGTGAAGACGGTAATCCAATTTCCCAGTCTATTTTTTCCTGTTGTTATTTCTTATTAAAAAGGAAAGGAGCAGGCATACAAATCAGATAGCTTGTAAATCGGGTCAGATTTTGGTCACACTTTGGTATTATCTGAGTTGGAGAATCATGTAGATACACGTAAAGAAGAAATTAAATTGTCTATCTAGCACTTCAACTGTTCTTATTTTCACCACTATGTGTTTGGAGACTGCTCCTTAAACCATTAATTTCCTGTAGAATACTCTTTTTCAGTGATACCAGTTAAAACAGACAAAATCCAGTAAAAAGGAAAAGAGAAACTAGCAAAATATAACTTATCATTGTGCTGTTCCAGAAAAGGCTCCCACATCTATATACAGGCTGCTATAAGGGCAGACACCTGTCTGTAACTACAAAGCATCTGTGTGTATTTTGGACAACACTAATCTTTCTGGCAGTGTAGTCTGAATCATTGGTAAATATACCCAGACACCATAGTTGTGAGTTGGCACACGTGATGTGATCTGACTGTTCTAAAGTTAGAAAGTTAAAGTTAGAATTTAAAGCCCAATCAAAGTTGCATACCTTTTTTATCTCTTTATATTCCTGTATCCATGCATGTTATGATTTGTGACTGATTTTGGTTAGGAAATGCTTTAAAATACCTGTTTCCAGCCCTCACACTGCAGTGGTCTGTGCTGGCAGATCTAAGGAACAGCCACACCTCTAAACCCAAGTGTCTTCACACAGACTTGTATTGTGGAGATGGTAATTTGTGTGCCTGACCAGCTCTGTTACATTGCCAAGTGACCTGGGTCTAACTCTAGAAAGATATGTCGTCAGCACACCCATAAGTTTGTCATCATGTGCAAAGCTACTTTTATTAATCGTACATGACAGAATACATGCTTGGTAATACTTATACCATTGGGTTATGCTGGTACCTTCAGGTGATTGGACACGAGCTGTAAAGACAGCCCTGCAAAACCCTTCCCATGTCCAGCATGCCTAATTTTTTCGCTAGTTTCTTTAGATGATAGATTTGCTTCTCTCTACTGAGAGAGCTTACACAAATGTTTCAGTTCTAGCAAGTCTTCAACTGCACTATAGCTACTGTGGCTTCCGTAGATTTGCAGCTTTCCTAATCAGTTGCTCCTCAGCTGAACCTTGGGGATTGTACCTGGACCCTGCCTGGGAGAAGATGCCGGTCTGGCCTGTAACATTGCTTCAGGCACTGGTTACTACATGGGGTGTTTACCTTGAATCACAATGAGTTAGCTGCTGGGTGGTATACAGGCCCAGGACCATGGCCCTTCTGCAGGTAGAGCCCTGTCCCTGAAGACCGCTTACGGGGGTATGACCAGCAGGAGGGCAAGGTTTGTGAATTGGGCTTGTCCCGAACATCCTCTGCCTGGAAGACATTATGCCTGCATGGGTAACTCTGGGGCCCAGGGTGATGTTTGCTTCCCTTGTCTTATTGGGGTTTTATTGGAGCGCTGGCTGTGACAGTTTCAACAACCTGAACAATGAGCTGCCAGCTGTGTTCGGATATTTTGACAGCGGCAGCCAGCACGTCGGATGTGTTGCTCACCCCTCAGATGAACTGCTTTAGGATGCCCCAGTGGTATCCGAATTAACAAACCTGTGTCCTGTCAAGTACGATTATGACAATAGGATTTTTGTCTTACCTGTAAAATCACATCACAGGATATAGTCCCCTCCACTCTGTTTCTATGAACACTCCTGTATTACTTGTTTCAAAACTGAAGGTAGCAACATAACCCAGTGGTCTAAGAATTACCAAGTCTGCATGTTATGATGTACTCCTAGAAAAATGCATCATGGGTTCTAACTTTGATGCCTATTTGACTGCACGGTCATATTTAGACACCCTGCACAGCTGTTGTAAGACTATAAAAATGTAGGTTGCTAGTATAATGCTTGTAAGAATACATGTCTATTTCTTTGACTTCAGCTGGGCAATAAACTCCAGTTTTGGGAGAAAATCCTCTCCATGCCAGCTTTATACTATATAATCCAAGAACCATAGAACATTTCATTGGAAATTATTACCTGCTGCTGCTCTCATATATTGACATATGATCTGATGGTGCAAATGCTGAATATTAGAGCTAAGTGGGAAGTTCTTTCTACTTTTTGTAATCCCAGTTGGTCACATTGTTGCAGTAAGCACATAGGATTCCCCTTGCCTACCTGTTGATGTGCACCACCTTTGCCAGTATCTCAATAAAGATGAAACTTGTAGTGCAGGTCACTGCTTTAATTTGACGACATGCTCCATGCAGACTTCTGTGAAAAGCAGTGAACCAATTATGAAGCAGAGGGATGAGAATTTGGAGTAATTATGTTTTGCATCAAGTACGTAGTGTTGCCATGGTTGCAACAAAGAAAAATTTGAATTGTATGGCAGTACCTTTTTTTTTAAAAAAGACAACATAACATATTACATATTGTAGCCTGGGAAAAGGAATAATCGAAGAAAGTTAGACAATACAGCATTTGACAAGAGGAACTGTCCGGGATCCCAAAGTAACCGTCCCTTTTAATTTACATACTCAAACATGACAAAAGACACTGGCAATTGCCTTTTTCTGCGATTACAAGTTACGACGCTCAGTGAAATCAAACAGCTCCACATTTCAGTGAAGTGGTTTAGTAAATAATGTTTTGGGAAACAATGTATGCATTGATTTCACAGCTGGAGCATTTTGAAGCCCTGCTGTCTGGCTCCTGAGTATTATCTCACACGGTGCTGATATAGTGCGCTACAAGTAAGATTAGTTGCCTGATGCAACCAATCTGCTTTGAGCATTTCTGCAGCCCATAGCTGAATTGAAACAAGAATTCTGATTCATTGCTGTGAGCAAAAAGGTATTTTCTTATTAACACACTTTTCATACACTAGACCTAAATATTATTGTCATCTCCGCATTGCTACACTATAGAAGTTAATAGCAGTGTAGAAGAGGTAGCAAAAACATGACCAGTATATGCACATTATCTAATATGTATTTTTATTATAAAGTTCAAAGAATATTGCTGCGTACAAAAAAACAAAACCTGTACAAAGTTAACGGTCTATTTACAAATGGTGGTAATTGGTTTTCTGTTTAGCTGCAAAATGTTGCCCCTTTTTACATATTGGTAAAAAGAGGGGTAGAATGTGAATATTTATGCGGTCTTACTGGAGTTCAGTCAGACTGGAGTTCAAAATACAGAGAAAAATTATTAATAAATTGACAAAACTGGGTTTTAGTTATTTTTGAACTTTGACAATAAAGAATGTAAAATGTGTTAATAAATATACTTTTTAAAATAATTTGGCCAATTTATAAATTGGTTACGTAGTTTTGGATCTGGGTTGTATGCCATTGTACTTGTTAGCCATTAAAAGCAACCACAGACATTAAAAAACATCCTTCCCAGTCCAAGGATAGCCCTACATGCATAGATTGTTCTCGTTCAGCCCGCCGGTGGAGGAAAAAATTGCATTAAGACAAGGTTCTTTTATTGTAAAAAGGTCTTGGCTGTCAGTGTGTCCAGGTAGTCTTGCATCCCATCCTAAAATGTCTTACTCCCCCAATCTATTACTTTGTCTTCCTCTTATTGTGCTCACTCACAGATCATCCGTTCCATCTTACTACCAGTTATCATGGACAGAGGTATCTAATATCCATGGGCTTCTTACACTAAGGAGAAAATGTATATGAAGTGCAAAATATACATTTAGTATACCGATTCCATTTATGTAAAAGTGAATATTAGAGGTAGAGGTTGCCTATTACTGGCGGTGCAGAAAGCTGTATGCCATTCAGTCAGCAAAGGTTCCACTTTGTATTTGCTTTCTAAAACTGCTATGTCTGAAATGCCAGAAAATCTCAGTGGCTGATGACCTTCATTAAATTAATTACAATAATTTTAAACTGATTTCACCAGCAGACAGAAATGCTCAGTACAAATTGCTTGTACTTCTGGGATTTATCTTGGTGTTTTCATTAGCTTCAGGTTGATATTTCTGTGAGCTGTGACATCACAAAGTAGAAATTTTTAGTGGTAATGCAAGTGTATGCCAGGCAGCAAACTAATTTAATTCAAAGAGCCCAGTACTGTATTCCCAGAAATCTGTCGCCAATCTTCTTTCATTTGCTGCCCTGATCTGATAAAAGGTGGCATCTGATTGGCTGGGATAATGCATTCTGTACTTAGTCACAGATTCTTAAACAACTTTTTAAAATATATTAAAGTTGCTCTATCAAGCGTCTGTTGTCCTTTATTTGTCTGTCTGTCTCTCTATCTGACCATCTGTTGTTTATTTTCCTCAGCTCGTCTAAAGTTAGCTATGTAACCCTGTTATAGCCATAGATATTACTATTAAAGAAAAACCTGTACCAAAATATGTAGAGAAATATGTAGCCTCTCCTAAATTCAGATTGCCTGTCCAGCACTGGCTTCCCTATTTTCTAAATCACAGACCCAGAACAAACATGTGAAGTCCGAACAGCTTGTTACCGGCCAGTAGCTTAAAAAGCATTGAATCTATTGGATCAGCATGACAGCCAGCCAGCCAAACTTGTTCTGCAGCTTACACATTGCCTCAGTGCAAAGCATTTCTTGTAGGTCTAACATTAAGCAAACAAATCCAGGACAATATTAAAGTAGTAATAGATAATATTTAGAAGTATGTTGCAGAGTCTTTGCATGGTCAAAAAAGTTTTCAATTGATCTTCAACCCAGGCAAACTCAGCAGAATGTGAAGCAGCAACCTGTGAAAATCCCATTGAAATTATTGAAATTAGTAGTAAAGTAAACTCTACAATAATAATTGAATATATGCACCCAGTGAAAAAAAAAACACTATACTGATTTACATCTAATCCAAATTTAGTCATCTGATGACGGAATCTTGCACCGTTTCTGTGTAATGACCATCCGAATCAGAAGTAATTCCTGAACATATGGGTTATACTGCTGCCTACACAAGGAAGTGGACACTAGCAACAAAAAAGCTGTTAGCCAGTCAGTTATAACCCCTCCCACCATGCTTCAGTTTTTTGCTCGTGTCCTAGGAGGATGAACATCTTTTCTCTTTGGAGAAAATATTAACCGTTTTTCTAGATATTTATTTTCTTTTGAATATGTGCGAGAGAAAGCTTTTATTAAGAAGTGGACTGTTCTCACTGTGGAAACAGCCATTTTCTGTCTTAATAAACACTGACAGTCCCAATTGAGGATGCCCCTGCCTTTACAGATCAGGTTGCCAAACATCTAGAGGCGCTTTCCAAACCGTTATTCTCCCTGGCTGGTCCGGCTAGGCAACCAGCCATAGCTGTCATGCCAATCCGTCATGCATCAGGGGGATTAACGAAGTATAAGTCCAAGGAACTCGATACTATCCTTATTGACTATTCTGTTATAAAGTGCTTAAAGCGTATATGCCTGCTGCATTACACTGTTGTGTTGATAGGATAGTTGATATTGGCCATCACATTAGCCAAATGAGTCTATTGTCTGTTAATATGCGGAGACTGCTTTGCCTAAAATGTTGTATTGCGAAACAACATGCAAAAAATGAACCAGCTTCTCATTCCACCATTTCAGTCACTCAGACATATCATCATACATGCTTATAGGCTTAAAATCAAAAGGTTGTGTCTTTTCCTATCAAGGCATGCTCTACCAGGTTTATTATTATTATTATTATTATACAGGATTTATATAACACCAATAGTTTGCACAGCGCTTTACAATATAGGGAAGACATTATAATTACAATACAATTCAAGACAAGATGGTAAGGTGGCCCTCACTGTTCAGTGCTTCTTGGGCCTATCGGCATCCGGAATCTGTCTCTCAGATTTGCAAAGCCTCCACCTTACCTCTGATCCTGTGTCCCTTAATAAACAAGTAAATAAAACAAGAATTTTGTTCTTTACTCTCCTCAAGTTCTTTGAAGAACACAGGTCCCTCCACTTTGTGTTTGATATCTACTCCAAAGTTTGATTTGATATAAAACTGAAGCATGATGGGAGTAGGAAGAGTCATCTTGTAGGCAGCACTCTGCGTTCCTTAATGAACTCCAAGAAACAGATGTCAAGGGAAGTATAAGAATCCTGTAATTTTTGGCTACAACAGTAACTTTCACCTCTTACTGAGGTAATCAGTTAAGCTTAACAGTTTACTATGTCTAAGCGTGGGCCTGTTTATGGGCTCCTTTTCATTTAGAACACAACTCGACCTTTAGCTCAGCTTGGTGTAGGCTGTCCCTGTGTGTCTTCCTCAAGATATCTTCTGTCTCTTTCCTATTAGTTGCATGTTACTCTGACAGTCTCTCTGCCTCCATGACACGATTAGATGCACAGGGATCAGAATAAAGACATTAGGATTTTTCTGCTATCATAATTTGTTTTCGCAGAGAAGCTGTGCAGGTGCACTGATAATTTGGGATTTACACCAACACTGGCTTTTGTTTCTGGTTTGCTGACACATCAACACTACTAGAGTGTGCTCAGCTGCTTTGCAAAGGAAACATTCCATAATTTGCAAAAGTGTTCACATGCAAGTAATTAAACCAAAATATGTGTTAAATATTTATAACATTAGTTTGAGTTTATTTTTATGATACTTATGCTGAATACAATCATGTAGCTTGTTCTAGTAGTCAAGGCAAAAGCGACTGACTCGGGCAAGCACATGTGCCTGTTAAAAAGTAATGTAATCTATGGGGGAAATGTGCTTGTGTGAGAGTTCTATGTGAATGAAGTTCTGTTTTCTTCTCTTCTGAGCTTTTTAAAGGTGTGTGTTTACCAGGCGTTTTGTTATTGGGGAGAAAGAAAAAATTATACTGATTGGATTAAAAAAAAGATGCTTTTGCCATTTACATAATGCTTTGGCGTGGATTGGTAAACTTCGACTGCTACTGTTTTTGGGTCTTGGCTGCATTCTGCCATTCAGCTGGATGAGATATTTTTAACAATGCAGCATGACCTACTAAAAGCCTATGTCAAAATATTAAAAGGGAACATAGCTGAAAAAAATATTTTTCCTGTTTATTGCATACATGGGTTCTACTTATTGAGTATTACTTGCAGCTATTACATTTCGCAGAGATCACTGCAACAATGACTTTCATATTCCTTTCTACTCAGAAAGTTGTTGCCATATTTGCTCAGGCATCTTCCAAGGACCTGCTAACTGAGAAATCATGTAATTGCACAAATACTGGTGCAGCAGTATTTATGTTTTTGGATGTGTGAACAAACAGACCAACCTTCTGCTGCTGAGTCAAAATGTTACAATAGTCCCAGTGAGTGATCACTGATTTTCTTCTGCCTGCAGTGAGCTGATATCAATTTTCGCTCAAGATACTACTTTGGGGTTCAAGGCACACCAATTGAATGGAGCTCAAGAACTGCTTTAAATAATAATTGTTGTTCAGTTTTATTGAGTAGTTAAGTTGTTGTATATTATGACCTGTCAGGAATGTATTCATGGAGACTTAAAAAGTTACTAATAGGTCTGTTTTAACATGGTATGAAAAGCAGAGTCACTCCTAGTTAGTCCATGCTTGCTTGCCAGGTGCTCGTTTACTGACAGCCACTATATACAAAATCTGAATGACCTCTAAACAGCTATATCCGAACTTTCTTTATTCTTTCATAAAAAACATAACACAAGAGATGAATTGAAACCTCTGTTTTAACACAGCTCTTGGTAACACACATGCAAGGTCAGAGCGAGTCCTCAAAGAGGACATTTTTTAAAGGATAGAAAACCTCTACATTAGCAATAGTGTCCTGTTAAGAACCCTGTCTGAGCAGCAATATTAGCAGTGCTGCTCAGCTCTCTCTAGACATAATAGCCCAGCTTCAGAAACTCATTGGGGGACATTAATCAATCAAATTAGTGACACAATTAGTCAAAAATCAACAAAGTAGATGTAGGAATTTAAGCACCACATCATTTAAATGAATCCAGATACAAATGTTTTCTATTAGCGTCAGGGGCAGTCAAGTAGAGTAAGCATTACATTTTGGGGGTCCAAAACACCACCCGCCCCTGAACCAGCTGCTGAGGTACTCCAATCACAACTCCATACAACTTTTAAGCTGCAGGAATTGTAGTGCACAAATAATTTCTCTCATTAAGTCCGGATGGAGGGGGTGTTTTGGACCCACATCATCACTTTACCTGATGAAGGGACCCTGCATAGTTCCAAAACATTTATTTTTTTCTGTGATGTGATCAATTAAACTTCAATAAAGGTGTTTTTATTATGAAGATGACAGTGAGCTGGTGGCTCCCATGTTGTTGTTTTTTGACATCATCCGCTTGTCATTACAGTGCCTGCCAAGAGACGACAGGGGATATACCAGTTAGATGTGCGATGAGATATCTGCATATATTGTCGAACTCTGAAACACATTGACTACTCTACTTGAATGTGCCTTACCCTAATGGAATAAAGTTGCATCTGGACTATTTTAGTTGGTGTCATGCTTCATTGTTGAGCCAAGGATACTGTAGAGATTCTTTGGCTTGTGGAAGCTGCCTATCAGTCAGCCATATCACACATATTCACATCTCTTAACTACTCTTGGATGAGGAACCCCAAGAGAATAACCACATGGGTCCAGTGCTTTCTTTCCACTTTTCCAAATATCTCCTTCAGCAATGATTTTGTGACAGGTGTACAGACCTGTTTGTCCGTACTCTTGGGCAGCCAAGTTCAAGTTTGTAAAGTTCTGATACAGAATTATTCCTGAAGATGTTTTCACTCTAAACAAATGAATAATTAAGAAGTGGTTAGGGTTAGATTTTGTTCTGTCTCAGTGTGACTTTAGAGCAACATAGTTTGACTCAATGTAACCTTGTAGTAAATCGGTTGCATGATCTGTCTTACTGCTTCTGTTAGCATTGGTTTGCCATGCAAGAGAATTGATAAACATCCCCCATTGCCTTCAGCTTGTTCTGCATCACACAGGCACAGGTCTGCCATGGAAACTATTGAAAAAAAAATGGGCTACCAACGGCAGCTCAAGAAAGTCAAGCAGTGGTACTTTAGAGTTGCCATTCTGTTAAAACAACTGATTAGTGTGGGTTCAATGTGTAGAAGCTTTTCATTTTATCTCTGGAAATGGACAGCCTTTTCAATCAATTAATCTCGGCAGCTGCTTCTAGGGATGGTCACGGCACCTGATCTCAGGAACAATATCTTACAAGGGCTTTCCTTTTTTTATTGCTACATGTGAGAATGATTGGAAAATCTGATTGGAATAGCTAGCACAACAGCGCTTGATGTTCATGCTAGCTTCATACCATGGCAAAACATTGTGACTGTTATAATGTGACCAAAGCTTTACAGCCCTGTATTATTCTGACTGTTTCTCAGATATAATTTACATAACTATTCATTGCTGTAACAGGTTCTGTTTAGTTCTTTGACATCAGTGCAGTACGTTATTCCATTCAGTCAACAAAGTGATAGCATTACGTTTAACGATGATAATGCCTTGTAGGAAGTGCTAGTCTCACCATTCAACTAATGGGAAGTGTTGATTTACCTCTGCTCCTAATATGTTTTGAAGCTTAAAGTACATCTTAACCCGTACTTGAACACATTTTGTTTACTAAACCGCTGTGTTTCATTAACAATTTCCCTCTTTCTGAATAAAATATTGTTTTCAACTTTTCTCATTTGTTTCATCTCTGTGGTGTTGATCTCCTCTAGCTTATTTAAACCATTTCCTGTCTACATGCACTCACACAAGTTGTGACTGCTTGTTGTGGGTTGACAGTACAGGAGAACAGCTGGGAAAGAGTTGTCACCCTTAAAGGAGAACTATGAGGTTAAGGCTTTTCTCCATAGTTCTCCTTAGGGAATCCACCAGTCAGCGCTGGCGGAGCGGGGAGTGGGGAATCCAGCCCCTCCCCTGTCACGGCAGAGAGCTGTGACAGGATCGAGAGGTGAGCGAACGCCGGTATATGTTCGCTCACCTCCCGATCTACTGAGCCAACCTGTGACAGTCTCATTGTCACAAGTCGGCTAGAACTATGAGGTGAGTGAAAAGCACTCACCTCATAGTTCTCCTTTAACCAGAAAGTGCCTGAACAAAAGTCACCAGGTATTCTTTTAAATGAAAGATACACTTTTATACATTTTGAAAACAAATGTAAAATTACATTAACATAAAGCTTATATGAGATTTTACTGATTGGCTTTAAATCTACTTAAAAGATTACAATGGGGTAAGTGTTTTCCCCATAGTTCTCTTAAGGGTCATGGGAGGACATATACTAGCGTCCTCACATGACCCAAAGCTCAGTATATAGCAAGCTACAATTTGCGGTATACTGAGACAGCCACAGCCAGGACAGATCCCGACAATGCTGTCGAGATCCACCCACCCCGTCCGTTCTTCCAGTCAGCGCTGGAGGATCGGAGCGGGGAGGGAATTCCTTGCGGGGAACGGTGAATGACGGTCACCGCTCTCTGCAGGGAGATGATCGAGAAGTGAGCGAGCAACGGTATGTGTTCACTCACTTCCCGATCTATTGAGCCAACGAAACTGTCACACGTCGGCTTAAACTATGAGGATGATTGATTTTCACTCACCTCATAGTTCTCCTTTAGGTCAGCACAAGTCCATCTCTTTTTAATAGATGGCACAAAATTGTCAAAAGTCAAAATATTGCAAATAGATGTATATTAATATAAAGGTAATGACACAGGAGCATCTGATTCTAGAACAATCAGTAAAGTAGAACTCGAGTATTGAGAATCCCATGCCTAGAGAAACATAACAAAAACATTAGGCCATAGTATGGGCCCATGTTAGAATGACTGCAGGAAGCAAAGCATGGGTCCATGTTCGAATGACAGCATGAAACAAAGTATGGGCCCATGTTAGAATGACTGCATGAAGCAAAGCATGGGTCCATGTTCAATGACAGCATGAAGCAAAGTATGGGCCCATGTTAGAATGACAGCATGAAGCAAAGTATGGGCCCATGTTAGAATGACTGCATGAAGCAAAGCATGGGTCCATGTTAGAATGACTGCATGAAACAAAGTATGGGCCCATGTTAGAATGACTGCATGAAGCAAAGCATGGGTCCATGTTAGAATGACTGCATGAAACAATGTATGGGTCCATGTTCGAATGACAGCATGAAGCAAAATATGGCTTCATCTTAGAATCACTGCACAAATGCAACACTCAAGCGGTAAATGTAATGAGGACCTGGGCCAGCACAAAGTTTGATACAGTTCAGTAACCTATAACCATAAATTAACTTTGACCTTTCAGTTTGAGTTCTATGGGTTACTGAATTGTCTTGTCTTATTCAATGAGCTGCTCTATCTTTCTTCAGGCTTTCTATATGGTAAAAATAGTAACATGCCTGTAGTGTGTATATTTTTGGAATGTATTGTGTGTTTACCAAGCAGGATTTCTCAGGTAACCAGATTACAGTCAAAAGCCTGTGGGGTGGACTCCCTTGTGATTGATGGAAAAGTGAAGCATTAAGCAGGTAGACTTTTTTCCTGCATGCTGCCTAGTTCTTAATTTTCATTTTTTACTAGATTATACCTTTTAATATTTTACACCAGTTTTTAAATGTTGACACTGCACATCTCTATCCTGCCCAAAATCCATTTATTATGCACTTGTTTGGCACAGGAAGGTGTGTGCAGGCTGCAGAGGGTTCTGGCAGCTGGTGTTTACACTGCACCTGTTAAGTAGCACCTGTGTGTGAACCACTTGGAAGGGCATTGATTCCTGTTCGAATTAAAGAAGCAAATTATTTTTATCATTGCCAGCTCCAAGCCTCTTCCCCAGAGGTGTAAGTAAGACACTGGCAAACATCCTCCTCTGCTACGCGTGCCCTTCATGAAGTGTCGATGGCAGCCTTTCCCAGGCCCAGAAGTTATAAGCGCAGTTATGTCTTCAAGTGATTGAGGGTTATTAAGGGTGATTACTACCACATTAGGAAAGATTGATGGCTTTTAAAACCAATGTGAGAGTTTAGACGCTGGCTTTCCAAAGGCTGTTTAAACAGCAGCAGTCTCCGCTGCTGTTGGCTTCTATCCAATTGTTCTCTGGTTTTTGAAACATTTTCTTTAACAGGACATTTTCCATTTAAGCTACTCACTGTAGGACAGACATTCCCAACCCTTTTTTTACCCCAAGGGAACCGTTGAAATAATTTCAGGTCTAGGGCAACCCCTAAGAAAATCAATTAATCAAAGGTTTTCCTAGTGGGAAAATGCACCTTACATTGGTGGTCAGTTGGAAGAATGCCACCTTTACAGACAGCTCAAAAGATCATTGATGTCATGCTGCTGTCTCTTTCAAGCAGTATTGGCCGCAGGACTATGCAGGCACCATTAAATGGGAGGTCAGTCAGCCACAGCTCAGTAACCCCTAGCAACGTCTGGAGGAACCCTGGGGTTCCATGGATGCCTGGTTGAGAATGTCTGCTTTAGACTGATGAATGTTACCAAAAATGTAATATCGTATGGTGTTACTGCTAGAATAGTTAATCCAGGCATTGTATCTTTATAAAAAGCTTAAAGAAAAACTCTGCTAATCACTGGTAACATCTTAAAACGCCTTTATAATGTCAGAAAAACAGCAACCGTGCTGAAACAACATACAGACGCTGAATCATTTGTTATGTTTTGCCAGTGTACATACTAGCAGGAGGCAGCTGGGACAAAGCGAAAATCTCTTCAGGGTACGCCTGATACTACTTTTTCACCTTGCATAATGGCTGCCCTGAACGTTGACTGTAAGGTTGCCAATAGCCTTAAGAAGGCAGTCATTTACACAGAAAGATCCAACTTCTTTAGGGCAAGCTGTCTGCGGAGCCCTTCAGAGTGCTCAGTGAGGTAAGCTTTGTTTTATAACTTGTCAAGTTGAACTGTTCTTAACAGCAAGATTCACAGACAAGAGAGAATGTGACGTGCAACAAGTACAGCTTTTCGTTGGTATGTCAAATTGCTTTGATGCACGTCTCTAAAACATCAGTCTTTTATCAACCTGGACAGGAGCCTAGGGCCCAGTGGATGTTTAAGGGGCCCAGCTACAACCTTTTATGCTCTTGTGGTAAATCAAAGGGATAGTGAATTGATCAAAGGCAAGCAAACACCTGTATAGGGGCTATGCCAGTACAGAAAATGCTATTGGACTGGCTTCTTTTTTCCTATTGCAATCCAGCCTATTGTCTTTCTTTTTTTTACTTACAATATGCTTCAGCTTTTCTTAGTTTTGGATAGAGTAATTGGTAGAACCCTTAGTGCAGGATAATAATTATTATTATTATTTATGTACAGTTTTAGACTACAACAAGTACAACTACTTGTTGTAACCAGAACAACTGTACCCTTTGGAAGATTTCACCCCAACTATTCTTCCAGTGACAAATTCAATATTTTGTATTTCCCATCACAATGTTCAGCGGTCACAAGAAGGAATGAAGGGAGTGATTCTTCCTAACGGAGATGCATACAGCAGCAAAAGCCTGACAAGGGTTCTAATCCTTCCCTACTCTAAAATGTTGATTATAGATGCACTCTTAAGAGTTAACATGAGCTTGTGAGGCCGATATTTTAGGTCCTCACAAGATCAAACAAAGCAAGCTATCACCATTCCCATGTTTTGCATTTTGACAGGTTCGCTTTAAAATAGAGTTTTATTTTTTGTGCAAAGTAAAAACTGCTTGCCTGCAAATTCCAATTTAAACATCAATCCCCATGTTTTATTTCACTTGGCTGTTTTTGAAGTAAAACCGTCTCTTTAGTCGGTAGGCTGAATGACTAATCCACCACATTTAGATGTACCTTGTAGGATTAGAAAACTCATTTTAGATTAAAGGAAATAAATAGAAAGCCTCTGTGTATCCTGGTTTTCGGGATCCTCTAGAAAGCACACATCGCCCATGTATGCTTGTTCTGAGTGCCACCACTGGGTGACAGAGCAGCAATGATTTCAATTTAATCCTCCTGTTGTATTAGACATCGCATTGAAAGTGCTGAGGATGAACGTTTCTGTCCTTTATCTCTGTGTTCCTCGGGAGAGCTGCACAGTGCCAGATAATAAGGGTATATTTGACTAGTCTCCTAGCAACGCTCGGGGGGTGATTCCGGCGTTCGGGCGATCAGTTATGAGCAGAGCCTTTAATATCCCGTCTCGTATTCAGTGCAAGAGTAATTACCATGAGTTCATTAACACAGCATGGCTCGGATGAGGCAGGGATATATGAAGGAATGGAGTATGGAAGTGGTGGTGGGGGTGCGCCAGAGAGGATGCGGTTGTATCCGTATAGACTTGAAAGAGGCTCTTTTATCGGCATCCCTTGCTTTTATCTCCTGATAACTGGTGATCGCTTTACGTAAATAAACCGTGGAGGATTGAAAGAGTGACGCTTTCATTTCACACTTCAGGTCCTCTCCGTATCTGATTCCCCAGTCCCAGAATATTCGCTTCATTGGTGTCACAGGAATCACTACGTTTCTAATTATTACTATAAAGTAAAAACATACTTTGAAAAACACCCACTGTGCTGTAGTTATTTCAGTGTGTATTCTGCGGAAGTATCAAACAAGCTGTATCTGTCTGAACTAAACAAAGACTTTTCTGTAGATTCTAATGGCAGAGCTGTTTAGATCTTTAAAGCTTCCTAAAGACATTAGACACAACCTGGCTGCCCAATCATCTTTCTGAAAACATTTAGGTTCACATCAGGCAAATGTACATGTTTGTGCCTATGGAAGAAGTAGGGGGATCTATGTCATTGAGGGATGTTTCAGTGGAAACAAACATGATCTGCCAATCCATTTCCCCTTATGAAGGCTCGTATAGAATCACAGAGAGGCCTACAAACATACAAACATTCCCTGATCATATCGTAAACAGCTGGATTGGGCAAACACACTCTGTAGGCCTCTTAAGAATAACCCATTTATAATTTGTTTTCAGCTTGTGCAGGCTGCAAGGGCAAACATTTTCAATTTAGCTTATCATTTAAGCAACACATAACCAGAATAAATTGTTACTTTTCTGCACCCCATTCTAAGATCATTTGAAATTAGTGGGGACAATGCCATTTCCATGTCCATCCCTACTATTTTATTAGCATGAATGACACATGAAACATGGGAAGGAATGCTCCTACTGGTTCATGAAAGAGAATCCCCCTTTTTTTCAGGAAGTACGTGGACAGTAGGCATGTTTACACACCTGTCCTAATTTATTAAAGTAGTCATTTACTTGAAAAGCAAGGTCCCCTTAGTGAGAAGCCCCTCACTAAAGGCTGCTCTAAAAGAAAAACCTGTGGGGGGAAAAAGTTAACATACTTACCATTCCCCCGCTTCTGTCTGTGGCACCTAGACAGGGATGGCTTGGCCATCCTTCCAAGTGGGATCCCCGGGAATGCTGAGTAGCCCAAAACTCATGAGAAGATGTTCCTTCACTGTGTTGGTATGTTACCTAGGCAGATCTGGGTTACTTGGCCTTCCGCAGGATATTGTTGGAAGAATGGTAACATAATTCCTGCATAGACAGCACAAGCAGAATCGGGAGAAAGGTAACTGGTGTAAATCTACAGATTTTTGTCAGTTTAGAACAGAGTTTTATCAAGTGGTTACGCTGTATGTTGGTTTTACAGTACCTGACCTTTTTAAATGCGAATAGAGGTGAGCAGAGTTTTTCTTTAAGACTCAAATGTCCAATTGATGCCAGTGAAGTACTCTACATTGTGTGTTCAGCGACTGCTGGCAGGGAATTAAAGTGATCAGGGAGTTGGTCAAGACTGAGACCATCATAGGCTTTGCATAAGAATGCTGTGTTTATGTTAAAAAGAAAAAAAAAATCTTGCCCATGCCACTTAACCTATTGTAGTCTTCTCACACAAACTGACAACGGCAAAGTTCTATTTCCTCCCTTGTAATTTCCATGTGAATGCCGATCTGACGTCCGTATAATAATACACTGCTTCTCATAAGAGGACTGCATTATACAGTGACCCATTGACTCCAGATGACTTTCCCCCGGCGAGTCGACAGGTTTCTCTTCTGCTAAAAGTTTCTTAATGCAGCTCAGAAGGGAAAGTTTAAACGGAGTCGGGGAATAACAATAACAGACTGGCGGATTATATAAAGAGCAGCTGTGACAGGTCTGAGCTTGCTCATCTTGTGTGCCTGAGTGCTTGAATGCACCTGTTTATTTATAATTAAAGGTTGTGCGAGCCCACAGCCTCTGAAGAGAGATTTGATTGGTCACTACAGCCGCTCATATTCATTCACTGATTTCACAGCCTCAATTAACCTATTCCAAGCACACTGTGTTTGAAGGGGTGGATACCTCCAGCCCACAAGAGTTCCATCCTTTTCATGTCCACACAGAAATTAAACTGTGTTCAGAAGGGATCGCTACAATTCAGTCTAGCGGGGTTGGTGGAGGAATTAATGAATCAACCACTAATTTTACTAATTGCCACCAGTTTGTACTGAGGCAAATGGCTTCCATCTTTCAAATTGTAGTATTAGCTTTTCATCAAGTTGCCTTTTCTCAAGATATTAAAAGACTAATTATTGAATTTGTTGCTTGTGGATCAATAGGTAGACATTTTGTAACGCTTTTTTTTAATTCAAATTTTTTTTGCCTGTATTGAGCAATAACTATATAATTTAGCTGTGCTAGGAGAATAATTATGTGCAGTATTAATGTTTTTTTAATATCATGCCCTAGGTGTATGTGAATAATAGCAACCTTTGGTTCAAGCATCACCCCTTGTACCATGCAATTAATTTAGTGAGAAACTAAGTATACACTACTGGAGTCAGCATGCTGTATATGTTATATGCAGAGCTATGTTTGGACATTACAGAGAGAGAGGAGATGGATAGATGGTTTCCTAAAATATAAGCAGCAATCGGACTGCTCTCATGTACCCCTGACTTCCCTACTCTCTACAGTTCCCTTGCTGAATTTTGTTATCTACAAATATGTGTCCATAATAGAGAAACAGAACTAAAAAGTTGAACATTTTATTCTCTTTTGCAGAATGTGGTTCGGCTATGGCTGGGTCTGGGTCTGGAGAAGACAGTGAGTGTGAACAAGATCGTTGTAGACGCTACGGAGGCTCATGGGATGAGGATGCAGAGGATGATCGCTGTGTCTGCGATTTCACCTGCCATGCTGTGCTGAGGAATCCGGTAATTCTGATTTAAGATACATAACAACTGGACTTTCAGTTAGACAGAGGCAGCCATTCTGAGTTCTGCTGTACAGGGGCTTGCAAGAGGCTGATACTAAGTCAAATTGAGTGACTGTTTGCATTTATGAAGAATTAAGTACTAATACAGAGCCTCATGAGCTTTTCTTATTTATATGTGCCGGGAGTTCAGCTTTAAACATAACTCAAATTATTCAGAAGCATTATAGTTTCCCATTAATGCTGCTAAAGCAAAGAAACTTAAAGGCCTTTAAACATCTTGACTTTGTTCATCTATTTTTTCTGCTGCAGGTGTGTGGTTCTGATGGTACTACCTATTCCAATGAGTGTGAACTTAAGAAAACTCGCTGTGAGAGACGCCAAGACCTCTTCGTGGCAGCGCAAGGTCCCTGCCGAGGTGAGAGACAGGATTATTATAATTTTACAGTTTCCTCTAATCCCTTTCCTACTGGGATGTTGTATTCCCTCATGATTTCCTCTGATCTACGATAAGATCTCTGACCATTTACAAGACTTGCAAATTCCTGAGCAGAGTCTCTTGGCACATAAATCACTACAGGATTTGGATTATTGTCATACAGCTGACAAATGGTGGTAAGCATATGAGAGGCTTATATAACCGAAAAGGCTTTAAATATAAAATGTAATATTTAACTGCACAGGCAGATAATGTCAGGACGGCCTGATCACTAAGTTTTCTTGGACCATTTAACACTGACAAGTATGTGTGATTTAAATGGAGAATCAATGGCAGAATAACTTCAGGGAATGAGCTGTGAAGTTTGCAAATATTCAAGATTGTTTTAATGATATTTGAAGGTTTATATCGGGAATACAAAGTTCACCACAGAGGTCATTCAGTGTTATTGGTATTCCACAGACAGCAAAAAGGAAATATAATTGTTTTATAGATGTGCTGGTTGTGTTCTTGTCCTGCGATAGTAAATCCTTTTCAGCGGCTTTTACTTTCATCCCTCCTTGATGTTCCCTCTACTGCTAGTTCTTTATAGTTGGATATTTTGGTTTTCCTAGTTTCAGACTCCACATCTCATTTTCTCCTCCTTTTAGCCCAGATGAGGTCAAAGAAATAGCTATGCAGTCAGACAGACATTGTTCAATGTCCATTTTTAAAGTCTTACCTCCACTTTGCTGCTACAGCAGCTGCGCGAGGTGTCTAAATATGATTCGGTAGGCACCAGAATTAGTGCACCCTGTAATATAACAGACACGCCCCCTTCGATTCTCTGCAATACAAGTCTGTATGAGGACACTTGTGCTGAGGGGCGTGGCCATTACTCAGCAATGTCTGCATAGTCCACCACTGTGAGGGCAGAAAGCAGCATTTTCTCCGAGGGAAAGGTGTTTTAATGCATTTCCTAGCACACATCAATTACAAATCATAATATGAGGAGGAGTAGTTGGAACTATAAAGAAATAAAAAGGAGTGAGTTTAATTGGACAGGCATTACCAGTATGTGAGGCTTTTAAATTGTAGCCCAGACATCAGCAGGAGGCAGGACAGTATCAGAATTACAGGGTTAAGGGTATATGCTCTGTAAACAGTAGGGCGGTTGGACCAGAGGGATATGTGTATCCTTTATTAAAAAAAAGAAAAAAAAGATACTCCAAATTTCTACTGTGTGTTTGTGTGTGTATATGTGTGTGTGTGTATATATATATATATATATACAGTTAGAACAAAAATGCCAGAAAAAAACGTTAAATAGGAACTTCCGAATTCAGAGCTGTGTGGATGACTTGCCTCTTTCCCCAAGTCCAGCAGTTCTGTGATCTAAAAATCCCATGTCGTTCTTCTCCAAAATCTCCTGTATGGCCTTTGTCAGAGAATTCCCAGCAGGCGACTTCTCGTGCCTGACACTTGTGCGGATTGTAAGCAGCAAAAAGTCTAGGCAGAAAGCAGAAGGATTGCTGAATGTTTAGACCACCATTCCAGTTAAAGAAAAGTAAAGTGGAGTTCCAGTAAGTACATATTTTGAGTTATAATTCCCATGTTTACCCTAAACTAATTTGTGCTTTGATTTTCACATTGTTCATGCTCATTTCTTCAGCTAATAAATGTAGAGGCAGGGTAGGCTAGCTACCGCAATCAGTCTCCCTTCTCAACAAATGTTGAAATATCATCCACATATCAGATGCATGGGCTTCAGTGAATCCAGTGACTTCATAGACTTTAGTGACTGTATTGTGAGAAGGAGCAGTAAGGCAACCATTGTAAAACGCTTCAGAGCCGAAACCAGAGCCTTTATCTGTAATCAACACATATGGCTGCCTAAATGTATACATAGCATTTTAAAATACCGTAAACTCCCAGTTATTCAGTACCCATTGGGTAACTCTCAAGCAACCAGAAACTCTCAAGCAACAACCCCTGCCCTATCTGCTGGTTAAATTCTGCTATTGGCTATTTCAAGTTGCCATAGCCAATAGTAGGCTGGCTATTGTAAACGCCCACTGCCTGTTGTTTACATTCACCTGTCAACTGAGGAATCTAGCCTTCGGCCGCAGCAAGATGTAAACTGAGAATTCTATTAGCAAAGCACTGGCAAAAAATAATATAAATATTTAGGGCCTATTATGTTCTCGATTTTTTTTTTCTGCTTGCTTGAGAGTTCTGGTTGCTTGAATGCCAGATAATTGGTATTATACTGTATACATACAGTAGAAAGAAGGTTTTTTAAAACATAAGCACCAATTAGGAACATTTACATAAAGCTTATATTTTTTTTACACATCTATCAAATATTAATTGAAAAATGTAAATACACCCTAACACATTTTACACCCTTGAAATACCCACACAAACTGCGTTTTTCTATAAACAGCAAGATAAAAAAAATTTTTGCAAAGTGCAGCAAAACCCTAGGATCCAGTCTGAAAGAATAGTGTTTATCATGTGTGTTTTGGACAAGTTGCAGAAAAAACAATAGCAGATCTGGCATTATAGAGAAAGCACATGTAAAACCCCTAGTCACAGTTTTAGGGTGACATCTGCCTGTCTATAGCCAGCAAAGACAATGCCATTAGATTTTACCTAAACACCCCTAATTTTGCCCATTGGCAATTGTCTTATTAAACCAAGTTGAATTAGCATAATGTCTTCTTTATAGATCTTTAATATGTACAGTTTGGATGAGATTGACTCATTAAAATTTATGATGTGTTTTCAGTCAATTGGTAACTGTGTGCCAATAATTTTCTAGGTCAAAGTTATCAGCCAGTTATAACCTCTGGCGCCTGCCGAGCTGCTCTTGTTAATGGAAACACTTTTTACTACAGAACGGGGAATTCATTTTGTACAAGAAAAATCATAACTTTTTTAACTAAAAGCCTTTTATTTTTTTAAATGTGCCTGGTGCAGTATGCTAAATATGTTAGAACACATACAGAATTTGATAGCGTTCTAATACACATTATTGTAAATTTGCTGCAATAGGAATCCTATTTGTCCTTGTACCGCTAGCCCTTCCAACATACTAAAAGGTAGGTCAGTTTAAATAGCCAATAATTCAGCCAACCACCCATGTCTTTTAATTATAAATTAACGTTAGAGAGGTGCATGAGAGTCAAGAATGGCTGTTTTAAGTTAGGGCTTTCGTATAATGAGAAGTAATAATAGGGCCCATAACATGCCCAGGTACACTCTTCTTTTCTTGCTTTTCTTTTTACTGGAGACTCCAACAATGGCTCAGGAGCTGGAAATTAGGTGACACCCAGGGAGTGAGTGGTACCATTTACAGGGGAGACTTCACTGATACCCAAGGAAGCATGTCGTAAAACGAATCACACTTTAGTAAAAAATAATAAGGGGTTATCATTTGTTAAAACATTTATCCCACTGTCTCTGCCTGAAGTTTCACTTCATCAAGTGGGTTCTGCATTCCTATACTAGTCCAGAAGCAGGTCAGAAGGAGGTCAGCTGAATGATTTAGAAGCATCTCAAACTGAAATCAAACTGATGCCATCGACACAAGCACAAAGCCCTAGGAACTTAAGTTATTTACCTGGCAGGAAAAAAAATTAAAGGAGAGCTATGACTTAAGGGCAAATAAAAATACCCCTTACCTTGATTGTAGTAGCATCGTTCCTTTTTTCTAAAGTCGCAGCACATCACAGATAAAACCCTCAAAACCTGTAGTAAATGGCCGTCTTCAACCCAGCTCCAAGCTCCGTTTCTCTTAGGGGGCGTTAACATTTGATCCAGCCCGCCCACGGCTTTTTTTTCAACTCATCTCATTGCTGTGGCCGCGCTTCCTCTCATCGTGCACAGCTGTGAAATGCCAGCTCATAGTCACAGTGAGGAAGATCAGTGGGTAGTATCCCGTCAGACACGTCGGGATGTCTCCTCATTGCGGCGCTTAGCCCCGCCCACCACCTTAAATGAGGTTTTACAGCCTTATTGTGCATTTTGGCTAATTAGAGTAAATTACATCATTTACTTATTTAGCCTAAGGAATGCATTAATAAAGAAAAGATAGAACCCCATAGTTCTCCTTTAAGCAAGCTCCTCAGCTTTGTTGTTCGGGCACTTGCAGTTACTGGCTTCTTTTTCTGGAAATTCCGCCTACTAACTGTTGTAGCCGCAGCATTTCCTGATGAGGAAACCATTCACCACAACTGGCTAATTGTGTGCAGAATGACTGTCCCCTCTAGTGCTGCAAAGTGCGCCAATGTCATGTAGCGTGCACTGTAGACTCCTCCTACCTTTGCTGCTAGAAGTCGAAGATCAGGGCACTGGACTATGACATTACCCAGATTTCACAGAAAAAGTTGAGGATTAAGTTATGAAAGAAAAAAAACAAGGGTTCTTTAGAGGGGTGGGCAAAGAGTTACACCCCAACCAAAAAAAAAGACTTGCCTGGAGATGGTCTTTAAACTTCATGCACACAAACATTGGATTGGAAGGAGTATTCTGACTCCGATTGTTGTGATAGCGATTTATCCCTTGTGAGACCTCTATGCCGGGCCTGTATAAGCAGATATAATCACTGCGGACAATCCTTGTCAGATAGCTGAACTCACCAATACCGTTTCATCCAGAAAGATTGCTTTATTCTGCACATCAAACAACAGGATACAGCAGATGGATGGTTTTCAGTATTATTGCGGTCAAAAAATTATGCCTTTTCTAGCGTACTATGTAGAGTACATGTGTCCTAGTTACATGTGGCCTGTTAGCTGTGGCCATGACACAGGAAGCACTGCACTCAGGAAGAAGGGTGGGGCTTACATAAGAGGAAATGTGTCATCGACCTCAGAGATATCAAGGAAGGCAACATTGAAAAATACATACACTACCACAAAAGGCCACTAGATGGCAACATAGGAACTAAATATAGAATGACTATAGAAAATGGTATAGGGAAACAATCTATATAAATTCTGATATACTAATAATGCTAATAACATATTATATGCCCCATTGGGGTGGCACACGGAGGGTCAACTTTGGCAGGCTCTAGCCAATCACAACTTTCTTACATATGCATACCATACTAGAGCTGCCTAGAATTTATAGAAAATGGCTAGTACAGTATATTACTACAGAATTACTGCCAGGAAGAGTGGTGAACTACAAATGAAAGTCTATCAATACATGTATACAAGGCTCTCCATATGGCTTTCTAAGGCTGCTTGAGCAAGGATTCTACCCTAGAGCTATATCATTTAGCTGCATATACTCACTGTCACACTCTCTCACAGAAACGAGCTGGATAGAATAATGTTAGGGAGACGCCATCAATCTTCGAGAGCTCTGTGCTGCAATAAATATCCAGAGGCTTGAGTATAAATTCCCTAAGACACCTGCCAATAGTATGTGAGCTGCTCTACACAAGTCTCCAGTCATATGATGTTAGCATTGCTTACAATGAATGTGGCATTCCAGGTGTTTCATAGCTCAATCTCAGACCTGTTGCTTTGATGACATTTCAAAAGTCACTTTCAATATTTTTTTCGTTTTGAGCTTTTATTGAAATAACTCTTGGTAATTCTGCCATAAATGTCTCCGTTCAGGCACACACACTTAAAGGGTGACAACTCTCTTTCTTTGTCTAACAGTTATGCTCCTGCATTGTCCCTCTGTTACATGCACCCAGGTTGAGAATACAAGCTGCTATGCCAATGCTCGGGCTCCTGTGTTGTCACCATCCAGGAGCTGATCCAGCCATTGATGCATACATGTAAATAAGAAGTGGCTGCCTAGAGGCTGCATGAGATAAGCAGCACTATTGCTTACAGGAGGATATACTCCAGGGAGGATTTCATTAATGTTGTGCTTCTTCTTTTTTGTCCAGTTACAAACACTTGCCTGGAGATGGTCTTTAAACTTCATGCACACAAACATTGGATTGGAAGGAGTATTCTGACTCCGATTGTTGTGATAGCGATTTATCCCTTGTGAGACCTCTATGCCGGGCCTGTATAAGCAGATATAATCACTGCGGACAATCCTTGTCAGATAGCTGAACTCACCAATACCGTTTCATCCAGAAAGATTGCTTTATTCTGCACATCAAACAACAGGATACAGCAGATGGATGGTTTTCAGTATTATTGCGGTCAAAAAATTATGCCTTTTCTAGCGTACTATGTAGAGTACATGTGTCCTAGTTACATGTGGCCTGTTAGCTGTGGCCATGACACAGGAAGCACTGCACTCAGGAAGAAGGGTGGGGCTTACATAAGAGGAAATGTGTCATCGACCTCAGAGATATCAAGGAAGGCAACATTGAAAAATACATACACTACCACAAAAGGCCACTAGATGGCAACATAGGAACTAAATATAGAATGACTATAGAAAATGGTATAGGGAAACAATCTATATAAATTCTGATATACTAATAATGCTAATAACATATTATATGCCCCATTGGGGTGGCACACGGAGGGTCAACTTTGGCAGGCTCTAGCCAATCACAACTTTCTTACATATGCATACCATACTAGAGCTGCATAGAATTTATAGAAAATGGCTAGTACAGTATATTACTACAGAATTACTGCCAGGAAGAGTGGTGAACTACAAATGAAAGTCTATCAATACATGTATACAAGGCTCTCCATATGGCTTTCTAAGGCTGCTTGAGCAAGGATTCTACCCTAGAGCTATATCATTTAGCTGCATATACTCACTGTCACACTCTCTCACAGAAACGAGCTGGATAGAATAATGTTAGGGAGACGCCATCAATCTTCGAGAGCTCTGTGCTGCAATAAATATCCAGAGGCTTGAGTATAAATTCCCTAAGACACCTGCCAATAGTATGTGAGCTGCTCTACACAAGTCTCCAGTCATATGATGTTAGCATTGCTTACAATGAATGTGGCATTCCAGGTGTTTCATAGCTCAATCTCAGACCTGTTGCTTTGATGACATTTCAAAAGTCACTTTCAATATTTTTTTCGTTTTGAGCTTTTATTGAAATAACTCTTGGTAATTCTGCCATAAATGTCTCCGTTCAGGCACACACACTTAAAGGGTGACAACTCTCTTTCTTTGTCTAACAGTTATGCTCCTGCATTGTCCCTCTGTTACATGCACCCAGGTTGAGAATACAAGCTGCTATGCCAATGCTCGGGCTCCTGTGTTGTCACCATCCAGGAGCTGATCCAGCCATTGATGCATACATGTAAATAAGAAGTGGCTGCCTAGAGGCTGCATGAGATAAGCAGCACTATTGCTTACAGGAGGATATACTCCAGGGAGGATTTCATTAATGTTGTGCTTCTTCTTTTTTGTCCAGTTACAAACATCAGTTTGTTATGACTAGCCTGTGTTGCTCAAATGCATAGTCTGCATACAGGGCACAGGGAATGCAGAACATGACTATGATTCTAGCAGGGGTACTCTGATCACAACACAAAATTCCTTTGCAGGTAGTAATATGCATGTCTATGAACCCTTGCACCCCAACTGCTTTTTAAAATCAAGCATTAGAGAGTACCTGCATTGGTTGTTGAGATGCAAAAGAAGGTAAAGAGAAGGGGGTGTGCTATTGTTAAAGGACCATTATTGTGAAATGTATTTGTTGACTCTACGCAGTTAATAAAAACAATTATAGTATTCAGGATATTGATCCTTTTTTTTTAAATCCTTATGTTTAACTTTCCTTTTTTTATATTTCTTCACATTTAAATGCAGACCAAGCTGTCCTGTCAAAAGCGACAATGACGGGTTGGGTTGGTACAATCTATTAACACTGCCAGGACTGCTTGAAAGTGTTTTTTGTGTTTTTTATTAATACAATTATGTGAAAAAAAAGGAATTGATAAACTGAATTCTGTCATATGTGTTACATACAGTTATAACGGAATGCAATTTTATTTTAGGGCTCTGTAATTTGTCAGTGTTACATACTCTGAGGTGCAAGGTCATGCAGTGAACAGGACAGCAACTGTTAGACTTCGAATGACCCCCGACTCTGAAAGTAAACTAACAATCAGTTTATTGTGTGTTGTGATCAAACCTACAATGTGGGTCAATCACAAATACACCAACAACTTAGAAGCACTGGGACATTGTGTATTTTTAAACTTTTTCGGGGACCTGCATCCCCTTTTTCAGGCTAATAAACATAGTACAATATGTGAATAATAAGACCATTGGGATCTCAAACTGAAAAGTCAGAAAAATAACAAAACCTAAATAAAGGTCAAGTGTAAATCTTTAATAATGATAGTTACACAGTTCTAATAATATAAGATCAAATATTCATATTGTTGCATAAGCCCAGCTGTGAAGTAGAACCCAGTGTGTGTGCGCCATCCATCCTGTAATCTTGTCTGGTGGTAGATGCATCAGAATGACTGAGACTTCAGCATCGCACACTCTCAGATGTTGCCTTCACATCACTTTGATGTGATGCAGCACAAAGACAAGGCTTAGCATACCTCTTTTCTGCATTTGGTTTACTAGAAACTCTCCGGTACCAGTGATGTGGAAGGGCTTGGTGTGTGTTGTTTTCTGGGTCATTCACTTTAACGCATGTTTATAAAACTGTGGCATTTAGAACATTGCTTGCTGCATTTATAACAGAGGGGGGAATAATGGTGGCATACTTTCAAAGTGATGAGAGAGAAAGTCTATTTGTTGTCCACAGCCTGCAAACAAATCTCTTTTCTGGCTGACATGACCTGCATTGTGATTTTCCTCCATTTTCATAGTACAGTATATCTGCAAGAGGCGAGATTAAATTTGGCTGTATTGATGTTTAACATGCAGATGTTGTTGGTCTTTATAATAAATCAACCTTTTTCCTTAACGATTTTAGCCTCCTACCAAGTCTTTGTGCTTATGCAAATGAGAAACAGAACATCTCCAGGAAGACATAACGCTGAATGCAGTTCACTCATTTATAGTAGTCAATATTCTATTTTATTTTGAACTTCTTTTATTTAACCATGCACTCTCATTATATATACAGTACATGCAAGCTAATTAATATAGTATGCGCTAATTTTAGAAACTCAACAGCTGTTTGTGTTATCCTATCCTATGGAGTGAATTGTTCACCATGTGTGGCACCTTGAACATTAAATTTGCCATATTGGAAAGTATTTGTCACATTTTAGTGTGAATAGAATAATGCGTTCATCCATTCCCAAGGATCAAGTGACAAGACTATTAGCACTTTGCTGCATGTTGCTTAAAAGGCTCTGGTCTCAGGAAAAGGAACCCTCAAAATGGCTGCTAAATGGGCAAGAGGTATTCTTTCCCTAAGGTCTTGTTCACACTGTGTTGCTTGCATAAGAATATCCAATGCAGTGTGTTTGTACAGTCAGCGCAATGCCCATGGCTGGACACTCAGGGAGCCAAAGAAGCAATACTTAGCCATGATACAAAACAGCTGTGACTGGTCCTCTTTAGATGATCAGTAGAAGATGGTAAACAATGGCAGTGTATGTATTTTTTCCATTTAGATTGAAGGAAATATATAGTGTTTTTTTGCATATATTCTTTAAATTAGGATTTGTACTAATGTTTTATTTTATGTGAGGTGAGTATTAAATGTTTTATCTTTAGCTAGCAGGTGGTGCAGTTCTGCACCTCATGGAGTTATTTTACGACCTTGTTGTAAGGCTGTAATTAGATCTGGTATTCAAAATGTACAGCTAAATAAGTCAGAGGAAGGCCAAACACCTTTCCTTAGGTCATACAGAGGTTTCATTTGGACAGAAATGGATAGAAAGTGGGCAGCAGCAGCTTGTATTGGGGAAAAAAACCAAACTTAAATATAACTACACAAACACAGGTAATTTTCCTTTAATTATCCAGAGCTATTTTCATACTGGCCCTTCAAGCATTTATTTATTTTAATGCTCAGAAGATTTGGAACCTAGCATACCACAAACAGTTGTACCTAGATCATAACCAGACTATGCTATGAACAAGTGTGGTCAGTTCCAATGAATACAAAGGGCCAGCAGTCAAGCTGACTTTCCAAACTGTATCAACATCCAGTGGATGTTGTACAGTGATCACTGAGTGACATAAAATGGCAATGTGACATGAAATGGCCTACGTATATCTATGTATATCTTAGTAAGTTAAATGATCACAAGTAGGGTTGCACAGATACCAACAGGCCCGGATTTCCCACAAGGCCACCGAGGCCCGGCCTCGGGGCGGCAGAGCGCAGAGGGGTGGCAGCGGTGACCTTGTGGGGAAGTTGCGGGCGCCGGTGTAAGGTGTCCGGCGGCCGCACACTACGGTCCGCCGCCGTCCAATCACGACGGGGCGGCAATACATTTTTGTTTATTGTCATGTGACAGTTTTTCTAAAACAATACAGAGCAATGATTTAAGGACAGTGGTGGAGCACCAGAGCCAGGTCCCAGCTGCAACCGCTGCAACCCTGGTAGTTCTCGTGAAAATGCCAAGTATCTGCAATGGTACTCGAAAAGTATCTGTGCATCCCTAATCACAAGCTTACAGGACATTGATTATATCTTCTTAACCATTGTTAAAGTAACCCTTTCACAAACCTAGCCAATGCCAAGTGAAAGATGAAAAAAAAATGCAGAAGCCGAGATTACCTTCTACATGTTAAAATCATCAGTATCCCCAAAGATAAAAAGCAGCTACATTTATACATGAAATCTCATTTTTTCCTGTCAAAGCCAAGATTGGACCCTCCCCTTTTACTTTTCTAATGGTGGACAAATATGATGGGCAGCGTTGCTGACCAGTAGATAGGCTCAGGGGTTGAGTTGGCTGAGGCTCTGATCTATTTTACATTTGATCAAGATGTCCATAGAAATCGAGTTGGCCATATCTCTAGATCTGTTGATAATTTTACCATGAGGTTTTCATTGATGGCAAGCTCTGCTTATGCATTTTTCATTAAACGCACAAGTTTGTCAAAGGTTTTTCATTGAATATTATTGATTTTATTAATTTTCTAAATCTGCAATTCAACTTGAGTTAGCAACCAATGTGTTATTTTGTTTCCTGTTGGTTCATTTCAAAGAATGACTGCCTTGACAGAGCTAGTAATCTTTACAATAAATCCAAATCACAGTTTTACTGAATAGTTTGCTATGTGTTTTCAGTCTCAACTCCTATAATATATACAGTATATTTGTCTCTGGTTTCCACTTTCTGTTAAGTCAAATTTCTCCTTCCCCTGTAACAGTTGAGTACCTTGGTATCTCGAAGGGCATTTTTGATTTAGTGAAATTGTAGCTGTTCCATCATTTTAATGTGAAAAATGTGCTTTGTGTACTATGCTTTTACATTGCCATGTGTTATGCCAAGTATTCTGAGTTCTGTCACATCGATCTGCCACGGAGAGTGAAATGAGCCTTGAGAGAGGATTACTGCAAGGAAATGCAACTCCTGTGGTGCTTTCAACCTCAATGCCCTTATACCATTTTTTTTTTCTTGACAGCTGCTTCCACCAGCTCTCCTCCTGTGGTCCCACATTGCAGTCATGCGGTGTATGGATGTTGTCCCGACAATGTCACTGCTGCCCTTGGCGTGGGTCTGGCTGGATGCCCAAGTAAGATGCTCTTGTGTTGTTCACTCTTCAATATAGGACATGCGTTCAAAGAACCATTGTTAATGGATTTTTTCCTATCAGCTATACATTTACACATTCTATTAGCATGCTCTACTGCAGTGCCGAGCAGCACAGTAAGCGCATCTTTGTAATAAAATTAAGGGATATCTGTTGTGTTTCTCCTCATACATGCCCTGGTTAATTTAGTCCTGGCAATCCGAAAACATATGATTTCTGCACAACACATGCCTTTACCGACATTTGCAAAGTATGTACACAAAGAATTGTGTTCTGGATAGGAGAGGAAGAAAGACTGCAGTTTTTCCATGTTACAATAAAAAGGCATTCACATTGACTTGTATGAGTCTACTGCTCCATGTCACATGCTAGAGAGCAGGTACATCTACTGTACTGCAGAGTATGCCTCTGTTCATTTAATTCATTGTTCACTGAGCCCTGTGTATGCAAACAACCTTATCCTTAGTAAGCTTTTAGAAGCAAAATGGAATCTCAGCCAACAAGACTAAATGGTTTTGTACAGGTTTCAGAAAACTGTAGGGGAAAGGGACAAGGAAAAAGGTTTTATTTACTTGCATTTATTAAAGTTAAGGTCTTCTAAAAGTGAAATTATTCTTGAAAGTACAACTTTGTAGCGTTTTGGAAAGTTTGCTATTTTAACACTGCAAAGTGAAATAATACATGTTGTGTATGTGTTTATTATCTAACTTCTTTCCTGTACAGGTCTGTACAGACTTGTCACTTTTTTTTTTAACAGGTATTTATATAGTGCTTTACATTCTATTAATTCACATCAGTTCCTGTCCTCATGGAGTATACAAGCCCAAAGTCCCTATTTCACATGCACTAGGGCCAGTAGACAGGAGCCAATTAACCTACCAGCATCTTTCAAACAAAGTGCACTTATCCTTAAGGTGATGTCACTGCTCGCTCCCTGTGCTCAGATGAATACTTACTGGGTTCTGATTGTGATAGATGCGCTGGTCTGACCCCACTGTACATCAATAACACATGACTATACGCAGTTCCGAACCAACTGAGCTGTCACGAGGGCATGGCGATACCACTCCCAGCCTCACCCTGCACAGAGATTTCCCAGCTTGTGGGACAACAATCTCAGGCCAGCAGGCTTAGAGCAAGCATCACTAGAATTGGTTAACACCACAGTTAACCCTTTACACACAAAGCAGTAGCTGCCACCACATGTTTTAATGGAAACACACACCATTCTCAGCAAATGCTGTGACAATTCAAACATTTAAACAAAGCCTATGATACCACTGTCTCCTTAGACCGGAATATGACAGGGTTACTATACTGTAGCACTCTTCACAGGGACAAGGATACTTTAAGTTCTTATTTAAAGCATAGAGATAAGATTTACGATTTCTAAGATCGTCCTTTAATACAAGAAAAGAAGCAGCAGCTAAAATAAAAAGGAAATACAATTAAGATGTTTGAACAGTCCTGGATTTTGTAAGTTCTAACAGAGTCCAGTTCAATGCAACAGAAGATGGATCTGAGTGGCTGTCTCAAAGTAAGACAGATGGTTGGATCTTGATGGTAATGCGCTTCTCCTTTTAAGGGCACAAAAAGCGTTCTGTGGATGTTATGAGGAGCCTTCTCAGGATGACACGACAAGCTTCACAGCTGCCATTGCAGCAGCTTTTTGTCAGTCCCCCAGGGTGTGTCACTGAGCTGGCCCATAAGGCAGGGCTGGGGAGGATGAGCAGGAGGGCTAAGCCTTTACAATGTCCTTCTATGTTCCTCCCAAACTGTCAATTTTCATGTTATTAAACATTCCTCATATGTTCATAGTTTATTCCTAAATAGTATTCATCTGTGCACAGGGAGTGAGGGAGCCTTGACGTCACCTTAAAGGGGCCTAAAGAATAAGTGCAATTTAAAAAAAAAATGTTTATCAAAAGAGCCTGAAGAAAACCCGCACAAGCACAGGGAGAACATACAAACTCCATGTAGGTAGTAACCTGGCCAGGATTCAAACTGGTACTGCAAGGCATAAGTGCTATCTACTGAGCCACTGTGCTTCCCCTAGTATACACAGTGGGAAATTTTTTAACTTTACATGTTGTCTGGGAGAGTTATACTGCTCTTCCAGTTTAAAAATAAAATGAGGATAATGAAATGTTTGTACAGGTTTTTTTAGGTATGTCATTTCCAATGAAATGGTTCATATTTGCACTTTATTAAGAGGAAATGTCTATAGATGTTCACTGCTGTTCAAAGAGTGTTTGCATAAGGATTGCCCTTGTAGTAAAATGCATATTTCCAACACTTTCCACTTGGCAATATAGATACATCAAGAGTTTGTACAGTTTTAATGGAAAACCACAGATTTAAAAAGCCCAATAGGAATTTCAGTTTAAATCCACGTAATAGATTCCAGAGGCATCACAACAAAAGGTGTTCAAAGTCTTGTGGTTTGGTTTGTGAAACCTTTCCCTTGCCAGGCTGTGTAGAAGCACAGACTTTTGGCATGCCGCATGCTGTCATACCTATAGCCTTGTAATCGGCAAGTCTCCTGATCACTGCTGATTGGAGATACCTATTTCTAACTCAGCAGGGAGTGTGTCAGGCCTCCGCAGAGAGTCCACTGTTTCTAACAAAGGGCAAGAGTGAATTGAAATTGAATTGAACTGGCGAATTGTGGCGGAAAACAAGACTGTAAGACTTTGAAAACATTTGTTTTGATGCACCTAAAACATATTTCGATTCAAACTGAATGTTCAGTTGAGCTTTATTTTTTCATGGATAAATACATTAGATCTTACTACAGGGATATATGAACATTTGTATTTCAAAAATGTAATGTATGACTAAATTTTTTCACCTTGTTTTATTCAGTTGTCACCTTTTGCATTTGGTAGAAATTTTTATTAATTACCTTTTGTCTTCAGGTCTGTAACAATGTGACTACAATCGCCCTTTATTTTTCTGGTATAGCAAGACATGTCTGTTGACTGTCACTGAGCCTGTACCCATAGGATGGGTACAGAAGCAGTGCATTATGGCAACACATAGGAAACATAAGCTAAATGAATTTGGAAAATTTAGGGTTAGAAATGATTAATAGTAGAACTTTTTCTGCTTTCTTTCTTATTTCCGTGTATTACCATTGTACATTTGGCAAAGCGAAACAAAAAAAACCATTGATCTTTATTATATAAAAATAGCTTTGTTCAAAAATGTAAACTTTAAAAGGAATATTAACAGTGTTGACGCTCTCTTTACAAACGTCACTTAATTGTTCTTTTTAAGGGCGACTTTTAAATAGCACTGGTACAGTCACTCCCCCACTTGAGTGGGCTGATTTGTCATTGTGCTGAAGTCACAGATGGACTTGCCAGCTAACATTATCTGTTGATATGTGTTCCTTCCAAAGGGAAGTCAATAGAAAACGAAGAAATCTCTCCTGGTCACAAACCTCTTTTATATGTCAGCCTGTCTACCTAGCACCTGTTAGACTGTCATTAGACAGCTGCTGTCCTTGTTGCCCCATTTCTTTCTGGTTTGGATGCTCTGCTGTGTCAGTGCTGGCTATGCCAGCTGTTCCAGGACCTGTGTTGTCACCTGCTGTGTTACCGTGCGCTGTTATTAATAGCAGTGGTTCGAATGCAGAAAAATACAGTGACATATTGCTTGCTGTGTCGTCAGCGTACGCTTTGACTCATTAACCCTTTCCGTAGAGGAACTAACTGATCCGGCCATCGGTGCTCGACAGACTCGGAAGGCACAACAGTTAAATAAGTCATAGTTTTGCTTGTAGGAGGTGACATTTCACGGCATGGCTGGCACATTGTCCGCTCTTAGGAAAATATTTGTTCTTTGGCCGTACTCCGCACAGTGATAAATAACCAGATTAGCTAAACGTAAACAGCGGGTGGAGGCCCAGCTTATTATCCTTGTGCAATTCCTAGCTTCTTGTCACCTGCTTGATAGTTTAAAGAAATCTGTTTACTTCTATTTCTTGGTTTAGATAAACGAGCATTAAAAAGGTCATGCTTCTAGATTTTAATTACGCATATACATATGGGCAGTCATATTGCTCATTATGTACCGATACTATACTTCCTGTCTAGAAATGACTGTTCCGTTGCCCTTCTGCCTCACTACAAAGCTTTGGACCCCCCCCGTGTCCCATACTAATTAACTGAAAGTGAGTGTGTCGCGGAACAAAACCTTTTGCAGATCATTTAGCGCACAATCTGGAACCTAGTAAAATTTGCAGCTGTGTTAACTGGTAAAAAGGTTTTCTTTCAGTTGTCTTTCTTTAACTGGTTAGATTTTTTTGTTTGTATACAGTCACGAGAGGTTGCACCTACAAGTCGATTTGCAAAATATAAATACCAAATATGCAAAAATATGAAAATTACAGCTTCCTGTTATCACCACACTTCCGAACAGTTTTGCAGATTTTCTTTTTTTTTTTTGCTGGTCCCAAAAGAGATGGGTGGCAAATATTGGAGGGTCATGTATAGGTCTGGTCAAACTTATATGGAGTTTTGGGTGGAAAGGGCAGGCATTGGCGTTTCCATCTCTATTGAGCAGCTCCACTAAACACTGCTGATTTCTAAAATAGCTTTATCTCATTTAATGCCCTCCTCCCCAGTTGTACATGCCTTTCCTTTGTTCCCCCAGAACAGTGTTCAGCCATCAGGAGCTCTTAGATTCTCAAGTCATAGCTTACACAGGTCTGAGGATTCTCTCCTTGCCAAAATGTGACAACACTGGGCCAATTACCAAGCAGCAGTCCTGTCACTTGGTCCTCCATACCTGAAAGTACTGGGTACTTTCTTTGCTCTTGAGCATGTTCTGCTGGGAAGGGGTTATTAAAGTGAACCTGTTCCTATGCTTTGCATAGGCAAAGCACATGTTTGCTTGAAAGGGTGTCAGGCACTGGGCTCTGCTATTACAAGGTAAGTAGGTAAAAGCTTAATTGTTTATATTTTATGATCTCACTAGCTATTCATTTTTATAACAATATCTTTCTTTTTAGACTTATACAGCTCTTAAGTTTTATAAGGGTGGTCGGTAAACATGCAATAGTCTCCTCTTTTAATACAACTAAGTGTTGATAAAACAGCCATGACATCTGTACTTGTCTACAATTGTTGAAAGAGCTATAAAATCAGAGTTTAATTTCTTGTGCAGTGAGAAGACAATAGATTTCCACAAGGTTAAACAACACAGCATGAGAAATCCTGTCATAAGAACCTTTACACTGGAGGGAGCCGTGACCTCTTGTCACTGTCCCTCAACAAGCAACACTCTGTGAAAGGCTAGTGGCAGAATAGGCCATATGGAGCTACTTAAAACATTTAATGTCTCTCTACATAGAGCATAACTTTCTGTGTCCTCTTACCTTTCGCTGCCAGCTGGATATTCCATTTGGCAGTAAAACAGATAATTAAAATGACAGGATTGCCTTATCAGTCAATAACACTGTTTCATTTTGCTTCGTACAGGCAGCTGCCAATGTAACCAACATGGCTCCTACGGGGGTTCTTGCGATCCCACCACTGGCCAGTGTTCTTGTAAACCTGGAGTAGGGGGATTGAAGTGTGACCGATGTGAGCCTGGTTTTTGGAACTTCCGGGGTATCGTAACTGACAAGAAGAGCGGCTGTACCCGTGAGTGTTTTACTTAAGATATTCAACTGAAAAGGCAAGAGCAGCTAGACTAATGAAGGATTTCTGGTTGCTGTTGCAGTTCATTGCTTTTCACATATATATTGAGGCTTAAATGTTATGATAGTTTTTGTGCTTAAAATCCAACTTACCAGTTAAAATTGGGTTCAGATAGAGTGGAGGAGGATTAGAACCTTTGTACAGTTTTTATCACCCCCATTGGAGAGATGTCCCCTCTTTCCTATAATCAAAAAGGCTGTCACTGGGAAATCTCTGTAATGGGGACAGATAGAGCAATAAAAACACAGTTTTAAGCAGAAAATTGAAGGGATCCATTATTGGATGTGTATCTACCTTACCTTCCTGGTGTCAAGGTAAAGAAAAAAGTGTGGAACTCATCCTAATGGGGGGTCAAAGAGAGTAATGAAAGTAGTGAAAAACTAACAAGTTCAAATTCTTCTCCATCCTATCCTAAATCAAAACATTTTGACCGAGGCTAAGTTTGTAAGCCAAAGCCAAAAGGGACTTCTTACATTTTTTTTTTGCAAGAGTGATTCTTGTGCTCTATGACAAAGTGTCAATTTACCCGTGTTGGTAAAGAGCCTCCAGGGCTCCTTGGGCTAAACTTGAGTTATCTGCACAATTAAAGCCATATTGTACTTTTTTTGCTGTGTAACCTCTCTACTTCCTGTACTTCTAATGGTTACCTGAAGATATTTATGGGAATATCTTGTTTGAGTAAAGGAAAAGTACTTTCTGCATCTCACCTTCACTTCAGAAAAGCTCTGCAATATTCAGATTGTACATGATTTTCTTTTGATAATAAAACAGCACAACTAACCCGTATTACATAGTTAATGATCCATTTCCATAGGCAAGATACATTGTGTTTAGGTTTCACTGTGACAGCAGTTTTTAGACACAGACTTAACATTTTGGAACAGTTGTCCTGAATCCACAAGTCCCGCCGGATTGTGAAAGCCTGAGGCAAGGATTGATTCAAGCGTATAGAGCTGAAGGCATGAGACTAAATTACGCAATAAAGAGCCAGGCTGCAGAGGCTTGATGGATGGCTGTATGGCGTCTCTCACCAACACTTAGATGACGGCAGTATCACTATTAGAGCACCCCAGCAGGTCCCTTGTTACATCATATCAAAGTTGTCCTTTCAGAGCCTGTTGCTCCTTTTCTAAACACTGCAATAAAACAATGAAGTGCAATAGACAGGATGCAGCTGGGAGTGCTCTTCCACGCACTGTCCAGGAGAGTGTAGTTGGTCATGTCTGCCCCACGGGCTGCCAGTTGTCAGTTATGTAATCCAAGCCAAGAGCCTGTCAGCGTGGCAGCTTGACAGACACTGCTGAGCCAGGTAGAGGGGAATCACTAGACCTGCAGGCAAAAAAAGGGAGAAATGCTGCAGCTAAAAATCACCTCTGTATATCAGTAAGGAGGGAACACTAACTCTACAGCATAAATGTGTGTGTGTGTGTATGCATGTATGTGTGTGTGTGTGTGTATATATATTTATATATATATATGGATATATGTAGATAGAGAAAGAGAGATATGCACTATAACTGTGGGACTATATTATAGACCATCTCTAGACCTCTTGGGATCCCCTATTGTCCTTGGGTCAGACGGTACTTGATGCCTGGCGGTGGAGGATACTGTGCCCCCAGATACACATACAAATTATCAAGCACAATAAAGTTCATGAGGATTGAAGAATTAATATTGTCTTCCTAAAGTACCCTGAGATATGAGATGATTGATTCTTGATCGGCCATGTGACACACTCTGGTTGACTTATCTCCCTAACCATTGTCATTTCACCATGATAAGACTGATATCAGGCATATGTGCTTAAACACGTAGGCTCAGATCATCACAACATTTATGCTTTTTCTATGATCATTTAAACAAACGATAATTCAGTGGTTCAATTCTGCTTCTGCTAACTCATACCGATGGGACCATTTACATTTTATCAACCCTTTTGTTTTTACAGCATGCAATTGTGATCCAGTTGGAGCTGTGCGTGATGACTGTGAGCAGATGACAGGCCTTTGCTCCTGTAAGACGGGTATTTCTGGTTTGAAATGCAGCCAGTGCCCGGATGGACAAAAGCCTGGCTTGAACGGCTGTGAGCAGGGTAAGAAACCAGACATCTTGGGTAGGTTGCTGAGCAAGAGCCATGCAACTGCTTCCATCTTTCAACTTGCTGGTCATAAATGTTTGTTCAGAAGCACCATACAAAACGTTTTACTGTATATACAACCATGGCTCATGTTAACATGAGATAATTAAAGCCAGTTGTATGTTACAAAATATCTAGTAACCTCTGCAGGTGATCTTTAGAAGGGGGGGGTGTTGTAGTGAGATTGAGATGGATGTGAATGGTTAACTATGTTGTTTTGTCAAGTTAGTATATAGTGAAGAACCATTGATAAAATTATTTTTTTTTAATTGTTTGTCGAATGTGTGAACATTTGCCAGACAAGTCAAGTCACTGCCCAGAGTACCAGACTCACATCTTACCGAGTCAGGAAAGAAACATATTGATGTTCTGGGTCACAATCATGTGGCCAAGTGAAGCTTTGCTTGCAAAGCTTGTTCATAGATTTGCTATTGGTTGATGGCATAATCAATAATGATTTACCTTCTATGGTTACTACAGCAGAATGAAAACAGATTTGAGCAGGCAGAAAAACACAGCAAAATTAAATCTGACAGTGTTTTACAATTACTCAGACTGTGTAGTCATCTGGATGTCTAGCCTCCGTGTGATAAAATGGTTTCTCTCCCCTCTAGCAGAATTCAGTTTTCTTGATGCTTTAAGCACCATGCAGCTAGTAATACTAGTAAAGGTAAAATGAGACATTCTAGTGTATTAGGTTGTCTGTGAGCAAAGGCTTAGTGCACTGTGTTTGTGTACAGTTTTTACTGTTAAGTGCATTAGTTGACAGACCTTAAATAGTGTTAACATGTTCGGAAACCACCTAAAAAAGTATTGATGTGCACCACTATATCCTACAACAGGGGTGCCCATAAGGTCGATCACGATCTACCAGTCGATCGTAAGAACTGCTGCAGCCCGCGGCGGAGGAGGGAGCCGCTGTCACAGAACTAAGGCCGAGTGGTGAGGAAAGAGAGAGAGAGGCTCGGCCAGGTTCTGACAGCCGGCGCTTCTCTCTCTCCTCACCGCTTGGCCTTAGTTCTGTGACAGCGGCTCCTCACCCCGCGGCTGCAGAGCTTCTTTCACGTCTCCTCGGATCCCCCGATGCCTCTGCCCGGGAGAGCAGGGGGGGATCCAGAGGAGAAGCTGAGCCCCCCTGTGCGTGGTCGAGCGGCAGAGGATCGGTACATATCAGTGATATGCACCCGTCCTCTGTGCAGGACAAACACTGGAGCGATCAGCTGATCACACCAGTGTTTGTAAATAACTGGGGACACATTCATAACTGTGTCCCCAGTTATGAATGAACAGGATGTGATTTACATCACTTCCTGTTCATTAATTAATTTCTCAATGGGGAGAAGCACTCACTACAGAGGCTCCTCCCCATTCAGAAACTAGATGATAGTAAAATATTTTCTGAATAAATGGGCAGCCTCTGTGCTTTCTATTCATTTAGAACAGAGGCTGCAGAAAAAGAGATTGAGGACTTTGTGTCCTCAATTTCTTTTTCGCCGGCCGCTCACAGTGCTCGGCCGACTGTCACATTTTCTCTCCTCCCAGCTGGGACACAGAGCAGCGCCCAGCGGGGAGGAAAGAAAGCAGGGATGCGATGTATCGGCAGGAAAATGGCACTTTCGGCATTATGCCAAAAGTGCCATTTGCGGCCGATATGTTTTGGCGGCCGATATAACGGTGCATTCCTAGTAATAATGCAACAGATATGCCCCAAAGGATAAAATTATCATTAGCACTTACTATATCCGCTTTAACTTTCTTCCAATCCTTTACATTTAGTTTTCGTTCATCCACAACTGCCCATCGCACCAGAGCAGCTGTGTCTGACATCAGCAGGCTGCACGGGTGCCTTTAAGGGCCGGTTCACACCATAAAGAGTGCGTTCCAGAGCGGTCAGCCTCCGGATTGCAACCTGGCTGGCTCACTTTATTTTGGGGCGGGAGGGGGCGTGGCGCAGCATTGAAGTCACACCCCTCGCCCGCAGAGCGAGTGCCGACACCCGAACGCATGGCACAGGAGGCGGGAGTGGCTGTGGGGCCATTGACTTCAATGCACCACCATGCCCCCTCCCGCCCCAAAACAAAGTGAGCCGGCCGGTTGTGTTCCAGAGGCCGAACGCTCTGGAATGCACTCTTTATAGGTGAACTGGCTCTAAAGGTTAAAGGTGCTTGTGCAGCCTGCTGACATCAGACGCTGCTGCTCTAATGTGATTTGGTGCCTTAAAAACCCTTTTTCCTATTTTTGTATATATGTATGAAAAATGCTGTACAAATTGATGTCAGAAGCAAAACACAAATGTCTTTGTACACTTGACATAATATGGGAACCCTAAAAATCATGGTGTAGTTAATTAAGCTTTTATTCAATTAGGGTCTTAAACCAAGTATCTATAAGATGACAGCAGTAAAATATTCCTCCGGTATTACAAATTCACTAAAAAAATGTTTATTTCTTTTAAATAATATAAATGCTCTGTCTCTGTCTAGCTTGTATATCTACCAAGAGACTCGGTTTACTCATTTTTCTAGGTCGTTCTGTTGTTTTCTTTTGTCCTGTATATCCTTTTGAAAACGTTACATTTATAATAAAATAATTGTTGGCAATGGAAACGCTTCTGTGTTTTGGCATTTGATGTTGTGTGTTACTAATTGTATGTTTTTCTGGTTTTGTGCATCTTCTAGATCCATCAGCTCCCAAATCCTGTAATGATATCCAGTGCCAGTTTGGGGCAACATGTGTGGTGGTTGGAGGCATTGCCCATTGCGAGTGCCCATCACCTCTGTGTGCAGAATCTAACCTTACCAAGGTAAGAGTCATGTTTTCATCTATTGTCTTTGGCTTATTCCGTGATCGGACTGGGGCCAAATCACAATATTAAAATGCTGATCATAATTTAATAGATAATTAACTTGCAGGTGCAGAATTCTAAGAAATTAATTAGACATCAGTTGTCATCACTGTTGTTAGCAGGGGTGGACAATTTAATTTAGGATTTAGGAGCCTGTCAGTCCAATGAAGCCAATAAACACTCTTAGGCCTCATTCACACGAGAAACGGCCGGCACGTACAGCTTGGCCGTATCGGGCAGCTCCCAGGAAGGATAGGTGCTGTGTGTGATTAGTATGCAGCCCCTGTCCTTCTCTATGGGACTACGCAGCCATACGCCGCCCTAGGCTCACCCCAAGTGCATCCGAGCTGGTGTCCCATCTCAGTCGCAAGCAGGATCCATCCTGTCACCGTAAGAGTACAGACACCCACAAGGACGTGTAAGGCGGGTGAGCATAGTGCGACGTATGGCTGCGTAGTTCCATAGAGAAGGACAGGGGCTGCATACTAATCACACGCAGCACCTGTCCTTCCCGGGAGCTGCCCGATACGGCTGTGCACGCAGGGCCGGCCTTAGGCCTTTAGGCGCCCTGTGCGAGAAAGCTTTACAGCGCCCCTCAGTGACCACACCCCTCAGTGGCCACACCCTTTAGTGGCCACACCCCCAGTAACACCACCCATTTATTACCCATATTTTTGGTAAAATATAAAAAGCGGGGTCACGTTGGGTAAATAGACACCAAACATGTAATGCTTTAAAATTGCGCGCACCCGCAAAATCGCAAAAAATTACCATGCCCAAAATTGACCATAGGTGACGCTTTAAAAGCTTTTACCGCTCATCAGTTTAGTGTTATCAGTGATTGATAGCCCTACAATTATTGCTCTCATTCCGACGTT